>NW_021163042.1:600000-837500 GCF_004324835.1 Dendronephthya gigantea | reverse complement strand
AGAGCTCACTGCATGTGAATGCCCTGATGTTAAGTGGCCTTATTTGCAAAACATCCGTAACCTGTGCACTCGTTCACATCAATCAGAAACAGAAGCTGCGATAAAATCGCTTAACTTTTTGCTGTGATTTTTCAGTGCGATTTTCTTCTTTTGATAGATATGAACGAATAATGAGTTACTAATGCTCTGATGTATTTTAGAGCTCTTATTTAAACATCCGTATAACTTATCCACTTGTTCACATCAATCAAAAAAAGAAAATCGCACTGAATATTGCAGCAATCGCAGTGTAAACGGGCGTTAAAGCAGATTAAAGCCATTTAACCAAAGCTTCGACAGAACTCCATTATGCTGAAGTAGCCGTGAAAATAAAAAAAAGTCACTTCCTCTATCACTTCACTAACTCTTTTCTTGAAGCGGATTTCCATTCAGCGAAAAATGTCGCTCGATGGATCTTTTTTTGCGTACGCTTATTTTGAAATATAAAAAGCGCACGAAATCTGCGTTTGACGGCATTTATTGCAATGATTGCATGAGAGCAAATTGTCGCGCGATCGATCTTTTGCAATCGCATTCTTTTAAAATATCTTCAAGCTGAAATAATAAGATTAGTTCCACTTGATGACTGTAATTCAAACGAAAACGATTGAGAAAGTTCGATCGCCAGACATTTTGCAGTGAATGGAAATCCGTCTTATTAATAAGGGGGATCTGCTAAATGTCGCAGGGTCGACATTTTATGATCGTCACTTGTTGAAATGCAAACTGAGCCATATTTAATGAGATTTGTTCCGCTTTCCCAAATTTCAATTTTCAAACGGAACACGTCGCAAAAATCGATGGCGCGCGACAATTTTTTGCTCCCTGAATCATTACCTGATCGCGCATTACATAATCAAATTTTATATCAGCTTTTGGGCAAACCAGCAACACAAAACACAGCGAGGGTATCCTAAAAATTCGACCTTTTGTAATTTGACGAATTTTGGGAATGTTCGTGTTTTACCTTGATTTGGGAATTTATTAGCTGGTATAAAACCTGTCATGATAAAACGAACAGCAATACGAGATATGTCATGTTTCAAATTCGTCTTTATACTGCCAGTTCGAGTAACGGTACTCGTAGGACTGACTAGAGATTACACAGCAATCAAACAAAGGGTATTTGTTGTCAGTAAGGACCAGTAAGATAGAAAGAAACCGCGTGAAATCGCTCAATCGATGTTTTATTTCAATTATTTGGCAGATCCGAAAGTTATAATTAATCCACCATTGACATTGTCCATTCACTCAAATAAATTCCAATCCAAAAGTGTCACAAGGCACGTGTAAAACCAAAAAACTTCAGCATGGGGTACTTTTTTGGACAGCCTGTATAACAAACCATTGTTCAGATCTCCCTCATGACCTTTTAGTCACTCAACCGCGGTGATGGCGTCGGAATGAATTAAATGATAACATGCATGCATCTAATACTAAAGAGATTAAAATCGCATATCATTGTCTGTATTCATTTCTTTGTGATATATTTCACTGTTGAAAATTGTTTGGCCGTGTTTACACTAAAAGGCGCCTATAACTACACAGTATAGCTTTGGACTTGAACGTGGCTTTGGTCAGGAAAACATTGACATGCCACCATGCATGATTTTCTACTTGGCTCGTGGAGCCTGATTATCGGGGGCTTGGTCTATTAGCTCATAGTTTAAACACGGATTTTCACGTGTATACAAATGATGATTGAACAGATGAAATACTACGACATGCATGCATATACCTCATTTTTTCTATGGCATAACTACATGTATGACTCTTATAACTGCTTATTGTACAACAATTATAAACACATTGCTCTTAATTATGCATGGCTATCCTCAAAATTGGAAATAGAAAAGTGATAGCTACAGTATACAGGAAACGAGACAGGACGAAACTTGTAAGCTGGTGTCTTTAAACCCGGAAGGGGAAAAGATGGATTCGAAAGGGCTAAAATCGTCAAAACACGGAATCTTCAAAACACGGAAACCCAATATTAGTGAAGTGTAAAAAACTTTGAAGAAAAATTATTTCTTCGATCCTCTCCCGGTACAGTATAACAAAGTAAACGTACTACTCAGATTGTGCTTTTATCCATCTCAGGTCTATTACATTATATTTATAAGTCACACCCCAGCTTTTAACGTTCCGTCGTGTCCCATTCCAAGTTCCAACTACGTCCCTTATTAATTAATCCCATCCATGGTTTTAAAGATAGCGTTTAATTTTTTTAGGTTATTAATTCAATGAGATTACTTTTACAACAACCAGTGGGTAGCTTAAACCCATTCAACAGGAAATTGTTATGCCTGTTAATTTATTTCCTGATGGGTTAGCTACACCAGTCCATTTTCGGTACTTGATCAGACCTATCCCTTACACCGCCAGAGTATTAAGTTTCATCTGGCGCAGAGGACGGATTTTCCATTGTTTTCCGACTGCCATGATATTCTACAAAATACAAATATTTCATTTGGTAAAAAGGTATTTTAAATTCTAATTCTTTCATTCATGTTGCCTGGATTGTGTCATGGCCTGAAGCCATGATTATGAATGCGAAATCGGATTTGGTTATTGCGTAACTTAAGTCGTTCAAAAGCTGTTTCGGCGTATTCCAGCATATTTGCGCTGCAGATAGATGTTGTAGGACACATACTTTTAATATTAACTTCAAAACATCGATAAAAAAAAGAGTTTTTCAACACAGCAATGCACACAATGGGCAATTACAACTGTAATGTGACAGCGTAAACAAATGCCAAAGTGAGACAATAAGCTTAAATACTGCCTATTGTGTCTCATATTTTGATGATTAGCAAATGTTGTAACCCTGCGGGCGATCACGCGATAGATATTCAGGTAGTTGTGAAACCGGGAAAATAAATGAAAAAATGAAACAGCTTACATCATCACAATTTTCTTTCTTAAGTTACGCAAAGGAACTCAAATGATAATAAAAATATGCTCAGCTCAATGACGGTATGTTTTGCTTTGATACAACACACCCAAACAGGTTCTATCATGCAGTAATATAAAACTAATAAAAGCCATTTCATCAAAACATCAAAAAGTTTGATTCCCGACTTGTCCTGAGGATCGGGGATTCCCACTGCTCGTGACTACTCGCACAAAATGCTTTGCCTTCGTCAGCATTTGGAAGTAATTAATTCCACCAGCAAGAGAATAAATAATACAACGAATCCCCGATTCCTAAGGGACAAGTGCGAGTCGTCCATCTTTCACGCACGTTTTAGCTAGGAATGACGATCATTGCGCACAGTAAATAGCAAACTCTGTTTTAAGCAAACTCTGTTTGAAAAGTCTATTTATATACGCGCAGTCTGAAATAAAGGTCATAAACATGGTTCAGCTATATAGTGTATATAAATATGCAATAGCTATGGCACTCTATACTCCTCTATATCTAAATCAAGCCTCAAAAATTGATGCAATCAGTTGAATCTCTTAATACGCCTTGTATCAAAGATCTTTTTATTCCGATATTGATGATTGGAAGCGCTGATATGGGCTTATATTAAAAATATTGGTAGAATAACAATAGGCGAATAGCTATGTGTTTACCAACGCTCGTCCTGACCTGTTTCATCGACTTCTTTCAATGTCTCAGGCATGAATCCGAGGTGTTTCTTTCTTCCTTTAACCCGCTCTTCTTTCTTCGTCGCTCTGTCCCATTTTGCAAAAGCTTCTTGAAACGTGTTTCTCAATGTTAGTGTTATTAGTCTCGCCTTATCTTCGCGCTCTGCCACGAAAACATGGCATTCAAGAGCACCGTCCACATCAGCGAGAAATGAAAAAATTTTTGGTCGATTTATATTTATGCAACAAAAAGCTATACTTTGTAGATTAAATTCCAGTTTAGCGTTCGTATTTGGGTCTAATATTATGACTCCTTGATCAATCTCAGTCGATATAGTCAGGTCGACTCGTTTTGGTCTCATCTGTGAGTCCTTAAGGAGTTTCTCAACAGCCACACTGCAAAGGTACTTTGCTATATCCTGCCTAAACGTTTCGCCTTTTAAATACACGACTCCATGATACCGGACAGAAAATTCAGGGTTGCCATCAGAAAGTTTGTATATACCCGATACATCACCCGAGAGTCTTCTTAGGTAGTTCATTTTTCAAATCTGCTGGCACTTGCCCGCCCTACGAGATCCGTGCAAAAGAATCAAAACAGGTAATGGCTAATGGCATAACTACATTAATATAAAAAAATAATGTATCATATTACATCTATTGTCTGCGTAAGCGGATTCCAATCGGGTTCTTAGGCAGTCGAACTTTCAATGGTCGCTGTCAGTTTGAATGTTCATAAAATTATGTAAAATTCAGTCCCCGAACATTAGGCAAACAAACACTGTTTTTGTAGCCTAAGTCAGTAACGGAATAGCCCTCTCCCTCTGAGATGTAGGAATAGCGTTAAATGCTATAGAAAGCAGAGCTTGGCTTGTTGTTTTAATTTAAAAATAACTTCCTAAATATTTTTTGAAATTTAATACGTCGATTGTTCCTTTAAAATGTCACTTAATGCTCTCAGCAAGCGGACAGAAATAACTGAAAGAAATTTTCCTTGTGTGTATCAAAGGCGGTATGATAGCGGTGTAAAAGGCGAAAGCGCGCGGATAGTTATGTTTGTATCAAAATAATTTGATACTACCTTGCGCTTAGGTTACCACGGTTAAATCATATTTCTATTTTTTTCTTTTAGATAAGGTCATTTTTTATGTTTATTCAATAAATCAAGCGCATATATGATAATATACAGGTGCATGACATTGTCGTCACGTTTTTATATTTATCTGACATTTCTAACTTCATAAAATTCGCGAAGAGTAAAGCTTGGGACTAGTTCACATTGATTATAAAAGTTATCTCCATCGATATGTCCATGATTAACAGTCACTAACACATGCATATATAATCACTTTATATTTTGCACCGCATTTTTTTTGCCTTGATCACACTTTCGCTCGACATAATCAGCAGCAGGTGAGTCATGCAGGTAATATTATATTTGTATAAACAATTTGAACTAGACATATAGTTAAATGGAACTAAATATAGACTATATCATATTACTATATATAGTAATAATAATAATTCTTTTGGGAACAAAGTATAAGAGTTTTCAGGTAATGGAGAAGAATTTTTCACAAGATAATCAGTAATATCCTTCAAAATCACTCCTGCATGGTATGCAGCCTCCGTCTATACTATTATAAGAAATTCTCTCCAGGCTTATTCGGTTCCGGGGGGAAATCTTCCGAGCTAGGATAGCTTTACAATTTGAAGTTCGTCGGAAGAGTCTTTAATTTGACAAGGACACAAGCTCTTTTTCTGACTCTTGACTAAGCAGACTAACCACTCTCGTTTCAAGAGTAAACTCGCAATCGGGCCTATGGCTATGCTCTTGATCGCCATCTAATGTACATTTAACATTGCTCATAGTTTGACAGAAACAAAATGTGGTTTAGGTTTAATGAATTTTTTTTACTGATCAATTTTCATGCTAATGACTGACATTTTTTAAAGTGTCCGAGATACAGGTTTAATCACATATAGTCATTTATGATATAAAATGCAAGCGCATTCTATATGACGCATGTGACAAAAAGCTCATAGTTTATATAAAACGGCTTCTAAGGATCGCTTTATTACTAGTAGTATTCCTAATATATAAGGAATTATATACTAATAAGTACAAGAAGACCCAGAAGAAATTTCATACAAAAGAATGAGTAGGAAGACGACGTTTAATTACTTTAATATCATGTGACAAATTTTTGTCATATTCATGAGTGTTCAAAGTAACATATTATACATACCTCTGATTCTGTAAACAGATATTTTAGCCCCAATATTATATATCACGTTTGAGCAAATTATCGTTTGGTTTATCCGGCGGGATCACAAGCACGAAGCAACCTAATGATGAAGTATTGAAGTTTGAATATTTCATCAACTTGATACTCTAATTTTTTGTGAATGTGTGTTTCTTAGTTTCTCCGTCGGGAAAAAGTCTGAATTCGTTGGTCTGCGCAGCTTCGCAAGAAATTGTGTTATTTCACTATCATGGTTTTGTCCTGTTGCGACCTGCTAAGTGACACCTCGTAACCATCCAGTGATGGTTTGCGACTGATGTTACTTATGTATGACTGTCACTGAGGATGTGAATGGAACTCTTGGCAAAATTTTTCTTACTGGCTCTTCTCGTGATGAATTTTGACAGATTTTTAGCGACATATTATCCCATCGGCATTTATCATCTATAACGAGGGCAAAACTCTTATCTCTTTTGGCATTACTGATTTCTATTCATTTCGTTTTACTGTTAATGTTTCTGAACTTTGTAATTTCCTTCCGGGTTGCTGTCCTCATTTTTCTCAGTATACTCATTCCACCGATGTTGCACAAGAGCTGCAAGCTGTTCACAATCGTGTGAAGAAATCGCGGAAAAATATCACCAAGTATTACTATTACAAACACGTTTTCAGTTAAAGAGCATATCGAGTTGTTGCTAGCAGTCTCTTGAATGGTTCATTCAAGTGCCTCAACGATTGGTTCATTCAACTGCTTGATCTTTTACGGGAAAAACACGATTTTACGCACTGAAGGAACGAAACGTATTAGTTATTACAATAAATTATATTCGACTTCTATTTTCTAGTCTCCTATCAATGAATCTCACACTCATAGCTTGGGAAATACCGACATCTTGGCACGCGCTTTGATTCGATGAATTTAAATACATGCACCCTGCACCCACCCCTACTCCAACCTCGCAAGCCAGGCTCTTTTACCTACGCTCCTCGCGGCCCACGCTGCGCGAGGAGCGTAGGTAAAAGAGCCTGGCTTGCGAGGTTGCCCCTACTCTAGAGTGCGCCGTGTGAGAGCCATACATGCCCATACATGCTCATTTATTTATTTCTAAATCAGATGGCATACGTCAAAAAATGCTGAAGTTGTTGAAAACAGGACTGAGGAACATGGCAACAACTATGCAGCAAACCAGCAACAGAGCAACTTCTTGATAGTTAATAGTTGATAAGCAACTTGTTTTAAAATTGGCTTCAACAAATCAACAAGCCTAAAAATGCAGGTAATACTTCATGTAATTTCCATAACATGAATACTTGATAAACGATAGAAATAAATTCTGGATATGTTCAAACTGAAACTGTGATGTCGGCGTCGATAATTGGCACATGGTCATTTAGTGTAATAGCTGTTAAAGAAATTGTCTCGCGTTTAGAAAATGGCGACAGCATTTTAGATGCAATTGAAAAGGGAATTAATGGTTTGTTTAGATTTTACAATAATTATTTATTGCTTTTATAAATCCGCGATATTAAATGTAAGGGGCGGCGCCATCATTTGTTGTTAGAGGGGACCCCCTCTATCACCACCTCTGAACAATAAACATTCTACCCAAATGTACTGTGATCGATAATTATGTCAAAAAGGGGACTAGACATTCTTGGTTATAAAGCCATTCCTACATGTCAGTGGTTCATTGGCACCAGGTCTTGCCATTTAATAGAAAACCATGTCATATTTTGCTTGTTTTGAGTTTTTCTGTCTGCTTAGATATTTTAGGACAAATGACAAATAATTGACAATCTGAACTTCCTGGTATTTATTTGCTCCTTTGGCTCCATCTTAGTTGTGGAGGATGACCCCAACACTGGGAAAAATGGAATCGGACGTGGAGGATTTCCAAATGAAGATGGAATCCTGGAGTGTGATGCAGCCATAATGGATGGTGATGGATGCAAATTTGGTGCTGTTGCTGCAGTTCAAGGGTAACAATTACACTCCGCAATGTGCATCTAGATTTGCATGTTCCATTAATTTGCTTTCATTTACTGAAAGGTTTTATATCTCTATTGTACATTTGTACATTATATTTATTCGATTTTGCTTGATCATCATGGTTTCAAGAAGAATTTTATAATTTGAATAAGGCGTACAAGTTAATATTGTATTTAGTATGTAGTATCTCCATAAGTTCTGTTTAAATTAAATCTTAGAATTGCTACTCCTATCTCAGTTGCAAAGTTGGTAATGAAAAGATCTCAACATAGTATTTTGGTTGGTAAAGGAGCTCAACAATTTGCGAAAGATCATGGAGTTCCTGTGTTAAGCAATGAATTGTTGCAAACTGAGAATAGTATTGAGGCGTATAAGGTATAAATTTGATATAAGGACATATGGCGAAGGGCAATTTGCATTTAATTTGCATTAAATAATGAAATAATGAAAGTATTTGCATTAAAGATGGTGAATTCCAAAAAAGGTGGAAAGGAAAAAAGTGGTGAATTCCAAAATCTGGAGTGGACACATCAGAAATCAGAATTTAATAGTAGTACTTGTTTGGTTTTAGGAATTTATGAGAAAGAAGCAGAAGGAAAGTCATGATTGTACAGCCATTGGTCATGACACAATTGGTTAGATTTATCTCTAAATTATTCTATATAAAAAGTAATGTTATTTAAACTCAACTACAGTAAGATCATTGTTCAATGCGCATTTCCCTTCTCAAGTTTTCAACAACAGACAATTTACAGACTGAATTATATAGTCAATAGGCTATGGTAAAGACCAATGAATAGTGAAAAACTGAAAATATTGAATATCTATGGATATGGAACGTAAAAACAATCCATAGAACATTAAAACTACGTAAATGATTTTACAGTTATTTTTTCATCTATCTGAAAAACCTGCCTTTGCGAGAAATATACCCTGCATCAACTCACTGCAATTTGACAACATCAGTAACACGAACAGAGTCACTATAATAACCCAGACTGCGAATGGAGTTTTTTTGTTGGAATTCCTGCATCTTATTAAAATTGGAAAATTTAGTACAATTAACGGAAACGGAATATAATTAGAACTATAATTTTTATAATTTTATAATTGCATAAAATTACATGCCTTTACTTTCAATTATTTTCTTAATTTGGTACAGAATTCATTAATTACTTGATTACATTTTTAATTGCATACCTGAAGTTACACACTCACTATAACTTAAGTCAATGGACACCTTTGACTTTGTCCTGGGTATTTTCTTGTGTAATTTATCTCCTTAGGGTTTTATATCTCTTATATGTAATTTGTATGTATTCTTACCTGAGGCACTGTACTGATTGTCTGATTCATGCTATTTTAATTCCAGGAGTTCTTGTGAAAGATTTTCAGGGCAATTTTGCTGCAGGTATTATTAGAAACTCGAAGAATTCTTTATCCAGGCGATGCAATGATGTCTTCAAAATATGATGCACAGCTAGAGAAAAACCTTTTTCCTTTAAATCACGGCTTGTAAGGTCGGATTTATACATTTTTTCAAAAAATGCAGGAACCTCAACAAGCGGTATGCCATTTAAATCTTGTGGTCGTGTTGGAGATTCTCCACTCCCGGGAGCTGGGCTCTACGCTGACAACGAAGTACGTACAATGCCAAAATCCAATACTTATGCATCCTCGTTTAACTCGATCTTGAGGAAATTTTGTCCCTGCTTTTGAAGAGCATCAAAACCACAAGAGAAAAAAATGAAAATGTGAAAAATATGGAATGTAGAAATTGCTCTGCTATAAAGGCGGAAATAATCGATTTCAAAAGTCGTATACATATAGCTAGCTACTGTCATTTTATGATAATTTGACTTTTTACTCATACCTATATAGGTCGGTGCAGCGGCAGGTAAGCATTTTCATTACTTTATACAATTATGCAATTTACGATCTTATCTGTCACACAACCGAAGTGTTAAGGTGTGTTAACATCCATTTAATTGTCTTGAAATATCATTTTGCTAGCTTTCATGCTTATTTCCTCTGGTGAGAGTTTCATTTAGACTTTTCTTAATAGCTTCTGGTGATGGAGACCATATTTTACGATTCTGTCCGAGTTTTCAAGTTGTCCAGCATATGAGAAATGTAAGTGTGGTTGGAATGTACGCATTATCTTTCAAAATTCGTCCGCCGTATATCCCACTCTGTACCACGGTTAGTTAACTCTAACGTCACAATACTTTCATAAACAGAAGGCAAACTAGAATTATCAGCTTTTGAAGCAGGAGAATTTTAGGGACCACGGGGCAAAGATCCTTAAAATGATATCGGCGATTATATCCAATTCGGTAAACTGCTTGTATATGTACCGCACTTTCCGATAAAAAGTTAACTCACACCCGAGGGAGAAATCGATATTTCAAAATCATTTTGAGTATAGCGATGATATTCACCGCCGGACTATATTAACAATCTTATCATAGGGAATGCATCCAAAAGAAGCGTGTAAACGTGTCATCATGGATATTTGGAGACGCGTTGGAGAAAACAAAATGTTTGAAATAGCTCTGATTGCTATCAACTCAGAGGTTGGTTAATACCGGATCGTTCCCCACATTATATTCAAGTTGTACGAAATATTAGCACTATTCACCTGCGACTGGCTGAGAACATATAGTAATGAAGTTTTTCGGTAGCTACTTTAGACGAGATTTATAGTTGGAGTTATTTGATCTCTTTTATTTTAATATTAATTTAGCTTTTAATGCTCGTCTATAGGGCGAAGTTGGTATGGCTAGTACGGTCAATGAATCTGCAAATAATTTTGGACCTAATCCTTTCCCAGGATTTGCGTATTGTCTGTGGAATAGCGAGCAGAAACGATCACCACGTGTGCTTTGCGAGCCTCCACTTGTGTGGAGTGATTTTCAAAACGAAAAACCATAACTGTTTGCTTAACATATGTCTTGCTGTATCCGCACTTTATCCAACCCAGTGAACTGTAACTGATCCAACCTCAAGAATGTTCAAACAACAAGAATGTTAAAAACAAACAATTTTATCCTTTACTATGATACAAACGTGGGCTATGCAGTAACGTATATATATATAATATAACTGCATGTGCGCAATTAAAGTCTGTTAATTGTTAAATCCATAACGGACAAAATAGTATAAGTCATCGTCAGTTATATTCCTTGTTTGTTTGCTTTAAATATACGACCCATATAGACGCCCTTTAGGAAGAAGAGCAGGTGAATGATTTCAACAAAAGTTTTCCGAATTTCTGTAGTTCTTGTAAATTTATAGTTCAGTATGAGATCATGTAAAAATATTAGGGACTTATTATATAATCTCGCTTGGCCGAGTTGTCGCTTAAACCGCCTTAGTGTAGCAACCTCCCAGAGTTCCACATCTGCGGAAAATCTTGCGAAGCTGTGTTTGTATGTCGTTACTCGTCACTCGTCAGTATTTTTCAAGTACGTTCAGTAAAAATTAAGATGATCTAAAATCTTGACGAATAATTCATCTTCGTCCATTTGCAGAGAAATTAAATTGTCTTTGACCGCTTCAAAGTCACTTTCTTACATGGTTTTTCAGCAGTATTCTGCCTCTGAAAAAAGTTTGAGAACATGTAATTGGACCGGAGCTATCGTTTCAAAGTCTCAAGCAAGACGATGCAAAAGATATTTCGATTACAGTGTTAGGGCTGAAGTTTGTTTGGAGCTGTCGTGTTACTCGGGTAGCATGCAAAGCTTTTTTTTCGAAATTAAAATGTCTTGTTTTTTCGGGCTAGCTAAACTAACGCTTGCCCTACAAAAAATATAAAGTTGACTAACAACTTTTTAAATTGTAACACTGGACCAATAAGGGATGACCAAAAATGGAGTAATATTACTATATACTAGTAAAGTGACTATTGTGATTGCGGGAGTATCGCTGCGTGAATGTATACGCATGCGCGTGTATTTCTAAATATTAAATTGAACATTTTGACTAAAATTATAGGCATATCATAACAGTTTCTTTAAATTTGTTTTCAAAATGTAATTTTCAAGACAGATAGCAAGGAGCACCGGTTGAAATCCCAAGGGATGAAGTGGTGCTGCGCAGCAGTGCTGCCAGTGCAAAAATTTGATTAATTAAAAACCAGTTGTCTTGAGTTTCTTTCGCTTTTTTGCCAACATTGTTCTGAATAATTTGCCATTTGCCAGTGATTTGCCATCATTTTAGTCGTAGACGTAGACTGCAATTACGCACATGATTGCTTAAATAATTTGTATTGCCTCACGAGACGCCACGACAAAACATGCACGACAAAGCATGAGCTGTCGCGGGCCAGAAAACTTTTGCGGAATTGCCCACGTTCTTGCGATCAATATAATCTAATCAATCCAATGTTTCTACTAATTAACAATTAGACAACGAGTCCGAGTTGTCTATGAGCGAATAGTCAACGAGGCGAAGCCGAGTTGACTATTTGCTCATAGACAACGAGGCCGAGTTGTCTAATTGTTTTAGTATAAACTATAACATTAATTTACAACTAGGAAACACAATATAAAATTCTTGTTGGCTTGCAAACCATTCTGAAATTTATTTCGTATATTAAAGGAAGAAAATATTTTAATTGTTGTTCGCGTAAAATGTTTTAAAATTCAGTTTAAATATAAAAATTCAATTGAGTATACGTTATTTTTATGTATTTTCTTACCCTTAAAAATTGCAATTCCGTATTTTGTTGCTTTTTTTGTTTTTTCTGGTACGGAATTGTCCAACAAGTCGTCCAAAAAATCTTCAGATACTTCGGCGAAACGCGAATTTTCCGCCATTGTTTTGAATTTTGCTACTAGTAGGCTATCACTAATAGCCTACCAGTAGCGTAGCCAATCAGAACGCAGGAAAAGTGATAGCCTATTAGTCAGTTTCTACTAATATTATAATATGACCAATTTTCAATTGACGATGGACTGAGGAATGAAAGTATTTCTGTGGAAAAAACTGTACTACCCAAAAATTTCAGCCTCGTTGGGTTGTTCCACCCTCCCAATTTGTGCTCTTGTTCGCCGTAAAACAGCGGTAAAGCCATGCAGTAAAATACATCCATCAAAGAATTCATCTATCTTCCGCTCTGTCAAAGTCCTGCCTAAAGTCTGACTGTTGCTGTGTTGCAGGGCTCCTCATAATTCCCTGTAACAAATTACTGTAACTCGTTGTTATGCGTAATCCCGAAATAATGAAGGAGTGATACACAGTCATGACCCCAGCCTTAAATACTTAATTAATACCATGGCTATTATATCTATGATTAATACCTACGTGACTACGTAATGTCATAGAAGGGTGGTGCGTCTAGAGTGGTGCGCCGTTAATTCATCACTGGCGTCAAATTCCACATTTCTTTCAGTAATTTGATCCAAAATTGGATACGCCAAAAATGTGCAAAGTACAAATACTGCCTGTTAAGCTTAAGTTGGCTTTTTTCGAAGGCTATTCCGCTGAGAAATAAAAATATGATTTATGGAATGACATTCTTTGTCTTTATCCTGCTATGGCTTTATCCCACAATCTCTTCGAAAGGTGAGTCGGTGTTGTATATTCAATCATATGATTCAATTCAGTTCAACATGTAACTCGAGATGATGTCGCAACTCGCAATTATATTTAGACTGAAAATTCTTATGAATTCTCTGGGCTGCGGTAAATAGTTGCGTTTATAATTTCAAGAGGCGAAGTATACTGTGTCAACCAATGGATTCAATGCTAACAAAATAACAAAAAATCAAAACAGTCAGCATAATACATTGTTGACAAATGAACAACGTGCTTCTACTAAATTTTTGAACTCCTGCTGAATACCCGATTATTTTTGTTCTCTGGCGTTAACAATAAATGTATATAACTGTGTTTATATTTCCGAAGCCTTCCCCAATTAACGTAAGCCGTTTGAATATCAACTATTGTTATTATTAAACTATTCAAACACGATTATTTAATATTTGATGAAATGACGCATAATAATAAGTCCCATCGACGGTGTGAAAGTGGGACTTTGTTTTCATTGTCCATTTCCATCTATCTATCGCTAAAGTGACAAGAGGTAGCTGTGAAATGGTCTAGGTTTATTTTGCCTTTTGTCAGTTTTGTGTGGGGTACGCAGATCAATATTTACTCATGGCCCCAGATATAAAAGGAAACCATTTTAGTCTTAGACTTTTACATCCGTCGCTTGACGACGTTTAGCGACAATCGCTGACGTCATGAGTTTACTGTTACTGTTTTAGGCTTTACTGTTTATTCATTGTTACTGCTTTAGGCTTTACTGTATACATGTTTTCAGTTAAATATTTTCTTCTAGAACAAAGCATATTTTTGCACGCAAACACCAGAATTGTTGGGGATCAGCTGTTTATCTCCTGGAATGTCAACACCCGACTACCATATGAAAACCAGTCCAATAAAATTAATTTCCAAGTCAAATACTGTCCACTGAAAATCATATATCCACAAAATTGCCGGGGAAAAAACATTATGCTCTGCAACGCTACCTACCAAAGACTGCAAAATAATGCATCAAGCAGCAGCAGCATCAGAGGAGAGAAGGAACAGTTGGCCAACTACATACGAGATTCAAGTCCTCGTTTGCCTTTGTTTGAGAAAAATAGTTCTGTGAATATTCGCGGAGAATGGAACAAAACTGGTTCAGCGTTTATATGCGCTGTGCGTATAGACGAATGTGCAGTTGCTTACCCCACAGTTCCAACCAAAGGACAGGTCATGATAATTTCGTCGGTTGCCAATTACACTGAAGAAAAAGTTCTTCTTGATATAAAACAAAATAAAGGTCTCTTTTTTTTGCATCGATATGTATAATACCATCATTCATAGAGAAAGGCTCTCCGGATTAATATATAGGATTTTGCATCATGATTAATCATCACAAGCGTACGGGCTTAAAGGGTTTGGCAAACAAAAATTACCAGACCTATCGGGAATTTGAACACAATTTCCGACTTATCAGGAATTCTGCCCAGTAATTGTGATATATTTCCCTTCAACTTGTTTTTAGTGCCATCAAAGCACCTTAATCAACCAAAGGATATCGTTTTGATTCAAACTGACAGAAAAACAGTGATTGTTAAGTGGAAAACCTGTCCTTACGACAATCCTGGAGGGTTTCATATTGGGTTTTCCCTAGAAAGTACAGGGGAAGTATTGAAATGCGGGGTAAGTTGTCCATGCAGCAAATGTACGTGATACGTTATACAATTACCCCCCCCCCCCCAACCCTCTAAGTATGATTTTTTCAAAAGATCCTGTATTCTATGATGCGTCATGTGTGTGCATTTGTGATTTTACAAGTGATCGAAATACTCATCGTCAAAATTAGGAAGTAAACATGATTTAAAAGTCTCCAAAAGTCGGGCTTTGTAAGGAATGTAAACCTATGATTTACGAATTTTAAAACGAATCGCATGAAAACGTTGCGATCAATGCAACTCAGGCCTCCGGTAGGAATACGCTATATAGCTATATGGATATTGCAATAGATTCAATGTAAGCACTTACGTTGTTTAGCCAAGGTTAAACAAGGATGAAGCCTATAAACGTGAATGGAAATGCAACTGCAAATTTGATAATCTGCGAGCCTACACGAACTATACAGTAAGCGTACAATCGTATAAATTGAAGTCACGAAGTCTTGCTGGTGTAAAGACGTTTAGGACAGACGAGCAAGGTAAGTTGCTATATGACGATGTATTGTTTTTATAAACCAAGAGTCACACGCAGGAAACTTGATAGAAGTGGTGGAGAAAAAAGTATTAAAACGTCATATAAAACTAAACCGTTCCTTACAGCACCATCCTCACCGCCGACCTTCGAATGCGTCGTTTGCAGAGAAAGTAACTACGATGATTTCTACAGGATTATACATATGCGATGGAAGGTAAAACGTCTGTGACACTACAATTTTTTTGACAATTATTCATAAAATTTGAGCCCCGTGCCCCTTCTTTCCACCCGATTTTTATTACTGCATGGTGTTTAACGAATAGAATTAAAGGCGGGTGTGTTGCAGCAATGGTTTAGAGAAGTTGCTTTCTACTGACTTCGATAAAACCAGCTTTTATAGGTTCCAGGATATTCACATTTGGGGGGTGGGGCAAATACTTTACTGGGTGGCAATGCAACATGAACGGCATCCCGTCCTTATGCTCCTTTTCACGTGACTTTGGTACTTAGCTATAGCCCTGAAAACAAATAAATGCATACGGTTGCGAACTTAGACATTGTTATTCCATTATTTTTTATAGCTACCACCAGCATTACAATTGAATGGCTTGGTGCGTCAAACTTATATCAAATACTGGGAGAGAAATAAAGGAAGAGCTAATAAAATCGTAACGTTTCATACCATGACAACAAATGTATCCCTAAAACTCAGAATAAACATGGAATATTACGTACAAGTGCGAATTTGCACGCTTCAAGGACTTTGCAGTGAATACAGTGATCCAAAAGTCATATATAAATCTCCTGAAAAAAACGTAACTACGATTTCTACCATCGTTAAGGCCAGTTCAGGTGAGAATAAAAAAAATATTTATCACGATAGCCAATTAAATATACGCGTATGCATGTGATCTCAATTTATCCGGAGTATTAGCAATAATAATTGTTATGTTGCCAAGAGGTTTCTCCACATTTCGACCTAAGCCCTTAAGGGCCCGGGCTTATTTCATGAGATGTTTAGTCGAATACTAACTCTTCTGGTGAAGGCCTTAAACAAAAACCGAAACATCAAAAGGAAATTGTATTTATTTTAAGGACTATATATATAATATATATATATAAATATATATATATATAATATATATTAATATATATATATATATATATATATATATATATAGGATTCAAAACATAGTTTATATTTACTTCATTATTTTTGTGGTTTATAGAGGATTCTAAAATCCGGACAACTGTTTTCATTGTCGTAATTCTATTTGTTACTGTTCCTCTGTTTTTGGGTTTGTTCGCTTTTTTTTATTGGAGGTAAGGAAATTTGTAGTTAATATATAGTAATCTGAATAAGAGGTGCAGCCAAGTTTTTATGCACGATTTACATGGTGCCTTCGCTGGAAATCATCGATTGTTCAGAGTAACACAAGTTTAGCTGTTTTATGACGTTTTGGCAGTCAGTCAAGCGGTTGCCAATCTTAATGCATGATACAGGCTACTTCCAAGACCGAGTTAATTCTAAAAGTTCTAGGGATTTAAAACTTGCTGCATGTATATATATATATATATATATATATATATATATATATATATATATATATATATATATATATAATATAATATATTATATAATAATATATATTATACATCAATATACAAAAAAGTAAAATGAAATAATAACTTTATTTTACGTTTCGGGGCAAGCCCCTTCGTCAGAAACGAAAAAACTGTTCACCGTCCTTCAAACCTATATAGCCTAATTACCTGAAAATTAGCATAACCATACACTTAACAATCTTTCCTCTCATTTAAACCTAATGGCACATAACATTGAATTTTTTATATCCAAAACCTTTCCCTTTCGGTCGGGTTATTAGCATTTGTATTGTCAATAACTCGAACCATAAAATCTTTTAAACCTGAATGACCTTCCCCATAGAAATGTGCATACAATTGTTGACCGCAAATATTCCTTTTTCCCTCCCCATATCTATTCAAAGAGCTCTTATGGTTATTAAACCTCAATCTGAAAGGTGTTATAGTACAGCCCACATATTGTTTGCCACATTTCCTGCAATCTACTAGATATATAACCCCTTCTGAGTTACAATCAAAGTGATGATTAATGTGAAACGTACGACCCTCTACAAAGCTTTTAAATGTAGAGCCTTCAATAACATTTTGGCAAACTTTACACCTTCTACTTCCACACTTAAACATCCCTCCAATTTCAATCTGCTCCCTAGGCAATTTGGATCGCACTAAATGGTCCTTAAGGTTTTTTGCTCTACGAAAACAAATCATAGGAGGTTCCGGCATGATATTAGAAAAACTGCTAGACCAACCTACAATCTGTTGCAATTCCCTAAAGATACCGTACAGACTTTGTAAAGCCGGATGATAATCAATTACAAAAGTGTTTTTGTTTCCCCTTTCAGCCCTTTGCTTACGTTCTATTAAATCAATCCTGCTAATATTTTTCATCCTACTAAACTGGTTCTCCACAAAATCTCCCTCATAACCCCTCTTAACTAGAAAGCCCTTAAGATCCCCCAATCTTTCCTTTAACTGAGTTTCACTACCGCAAATACGTTTCAGTCTTAAAGCTTGACTATAGGGAATTCCTTTCTTGACATGCGGTGGGTGACAAGATCTAAAATTCAAATATTGATGTGCATCAGTAGGTTTAGAATGCACATCAGTTTGAAACGCCCCATCATAATCATCACTTTGATTGTAACTCAGAAGGGGTTATATATCTAGTAGATTGCAGGAAATGTGGCAAACAATATGTGGGCTGTACTATAACACCTTTCAGATTGAGGTTTAATAACCATAAGAGCTCTTTGAATAGATATGGGGAGGGAAAAAGGAATATTTGCGGTCAACAATTGTATGCACATTTCTATGGGGAAGGTCATTCAGGTTTAAAAGATTTTATGGTTCGAGTTATTGACAATACAAATGCTAATAACCCGACCGAAAGGGAAAGGTTTTGGATAGAAAAAATTCAATGTTATGTGCCATTAGGTTTAAATGAGAGGAAAGATTGTTAAGTGTATGGTTATGCTAATTTTCAGGTAATTAGGCTATATAGGTTTGAAGGACGGTGAACAGATTGTTATTTCGTTTCTGACGAAGGGGCTTGCCCCGAAACGTAAAATAAAGTTATTATTTCATTTTACTTTTTTGTATATTGATGTATATACAAGTATGTTGAAAGGCTGGCTCTTGTATATTATATATATATATATATATATATATATATATATATATATATATATATATATACATTTATCGAGAAGTGACGCTTACTTGCCCCACTTGTTCAGTTCATTGCGCTGAAGTAGGTAATGTGATCTTTTGCAGAAAAACAAGACGTGAAAAAAGAGCGCTAAGCGTCAGTCGCCTGGATGATTTAAAAGTTAGTAATATTTGATTTTATAGTACTTTAGCTCTCTGCTCCCACATTATTGGATACCCACTTAAATTTGGCATTCCATTTTTGATATTTCTAAAAACATATAAATATAGTATTTCCATTCATTTCGTCGGTTGTCTTGTGGGGAATATATTTCCTTTTTGGGTACAAATAAAAAATGCCACCATTCATATATATTAGAATAAGATAACCTTAATAGTCAATTTGTCACAGTTTTGTGGAAAACACGTTTTAGTTAATGATTTGAAAAAATTCGTTGAAAAAGTAATCATTTTGCCTATCAATAAAACAGTTTTTAGCCATATTTAACCATGCACATCTAAATTATTCTTTTTTCTTGTTCTAGTTATCTGAGAACATTGAAGACAGCGAATGCGGTTCGAAAAATTCTGGATTTTCAAGGCGGAGTTCTCTTACATCATCTGAGTACCATGAACTGTCACCAGATATCCAAGAAAAGGAAAGCAGCGACAGAAATCGGTCATGTATAACTAGTGAACAAACTGAGCAGACGTAGCGCAGTTATATAAAGAAGCTCGATGATACCGTGTGGATGAATGGAACCGAGTAAAATGGGCCGCTTTTACCTCTATCGTTGTTACCACACTGGAGAGGAAACACAGCACCAGAGCTCGAAAAACGTTTAACAAATGTCCAAAGGTCAAAACGTCGAGAAAATTTCTAGTAGATTATAAACATGCAGTTGTTAAATACTGCAAGATACCCCGTGCAAATGCATGATCTGATTCGTGGAATAGTGCTCAGGAATAGGTTGAACTTTACAACCAAGCCCTCATTTTCCATTACTATTTGGAAAGTATTTCACACATGCACCACAAGATTAAAAAGGCTTTAAAGTGTTTCCTGGTTGAAGGTCTACGGTTTTACACATAACATAGTAAATTGCACACTTTGTTGTAAATATTTCCTCGATTCCTCTAACTCCCCTGCATCGATCAATGTTATAGCTAGCCTGTTAGCCCATACATACACATCAAATGTTACAACTATTGAACACATAAGACACAATATGCTGAAAAGATCTTTAAGAGACATACATCATCTTTAAGAGACGTTCCACGGTTAGGGCAGTGGAACGAACTTGAAAGTTTTCAATACAATTAATAATAAACAAAACATTTAGAATTGGTACTACCAACTTCTGTGGAATAATCTTTTATCATTTTCATTTTGAAAATTTACAGATTCTTTAACTTGCTAATGATTGTTATTAGATTCTGGGACATGTTGTGATGGGCATTGAGAAATTGTTAAAATTATGTAAACACTAATTATACGCCTGTATAAAAAAAGCTCACTCACGTGCACTCATTGAGTGTGGTATAGAAATTGTTTAATCCTTTAGTCATGAAATAGTCCTTTCTTAGACAGTAAAAAGAAAGCTCGATTCGAGTAGAAACACCGTAAAGAAATCTATGAAATGATTGCATGAGATCTTCCACTCAATGAGCTTGAGTGTGAGTGGACTTTTAGAATACAGTCGTTAGCATTTAAACAGGTTGTTCTATAATAAGGTAAATAATTTCTGTATATATTTTTAATTTTTGAAACGAATGGCTAGAAACACAAGACAGTGGAAGGTTTAAAGAACCTACCCTAGTATAGAAATACCCTCGTCCTTTCTTATTTATTGAATAAGGTAATTAAAACTTTTCGGGGTTCCTGTTATGCACTCGGTAAGCTATAGCAGCAAGCTACAAATAAAACATTTTTAGTTCTTTAGCGACATTCAATCAAATAAAGTTCTATCATCAAATTTTATTTCTCGTCGGTACAAGTAACCATTTTGACATTTTTCCTTCTTTCTGCTTACATTAGACGTACATACTCCAATACTGAGTAGAAGATCTTGGTTAGTCGGGCATTTTTCATTTAAAAAATCATTGGTCCTTCCCCATACGGATTTCAGGTTTTCACACTATATATATATTTAAAGTCAAACTAGCACACGAACAAATAAAACTTTTAAGAGAAAACTGCTGATCTGGTTGGGGGGATTATATATATACATTGTGTACTATAGCATAGTATTTATATACTCTATTAATTTTTTTTTAACTAATTGGAGACTAATTTGTACAATTGATTCGCACCCTACACACAAGAGCAGATAAAACTAGTGCATGACTGAGTACCTTAGGTAGTCATGTGAATTAAAAACAATTTTGCAATAGCTTTTTTTGCTTTTGCCTACTTCTTATTTTGCAGCTGCTCCAGCCGTTCACGCTGCACGAGGTGAAACTATTTGCTTAGTTTTTAGTCTCCCACTCTGGCGTCCTAAAACAAACGAATTTTAGTACTTAAATGTCAATTATTGTCTACGTTACGTGGGTCAATATTCATAAAACATGCATGGAGTTTTTGTGGCGCAGGTGATAACACAATTATAACGTCTGGTTGTCTTGCTTATAATTTGAAATAGGCAAACATTGCATGATAATAACAATTTTATGGAGAGTTGTGTGCGTAAATGTGGCGTAATGGCATGATATAGTTGTCTCATATTTTTTATATTAAAAACCGTTCAAATCATGCTTGCAGAAACTTTTTCAATAAAAAATTAATGCCCTTTGCTTTGGAGTAACGTAAGTGCAATTAAAGTACACGTTTTCTTTTCTTTTGAACTATAGCGGTGAAATGCCTTTCGTATGGCATGCATGGCCGAGATTCAACCCTGAGTCAACCCTGGTTAATATTTTGTGTTGAAAACAGAATATTTCGTGTTGAAACAGATTTTTACATTGATTTCTAAAATTGTTTTAATGAATATACTTCTTGAGGGTTAATAATGGATGCTGTATGTGATTAATTAGAACAACCATACGGCGTTCTGATTGGCTAAATTCTCTCGCATCTAAAGCTTGCTTATATAATCATAAATTATATGGATAAAAAGCCATGAATAATTTGGATAAAAAGATTGGAGTTTAAAGTTTCAATTTCTGCGTTTTGTTGTATTTGGGCAGATGAGCAAAGTTCGGTCTGGTGTCGGCTTGTACAGCGGAAATTCTCGCGCGTAGGTTGCGCTTTCGTATAATATTACTGTGATCTTGCGCCTATATATACGTCCGATACATTCATAATCGAATAGAACCAACAATTTGAAGACAAGTAAAGTCGTTTTGTAACAACGGGACAAGCTGCTAAGTGTTATACGGCTTTTGTGTGAACCGTACCAACGTGATACCAAACAGTATGTATAATTTGATGAGATGCACGTTTCTGCTTATTATTGGTTCTGTTATGAACAAAGGTTAGTTGGCTTTCTAGTGCATGATCAGCTACTTTTAGTTCTTTATTACTCCGTGCACACGCAAGACACAGCTGACTGCGGTCAAACTCAACTGTTCACAGGGACGTAGCCAGACCTCTAAAACAGTGGGGAGCCCTGGTGCTTATAGTTCTGGTTATATGGCAATATTGAAATTCGAGAAAGTATAACTAATGTCGACCAAACAAGGTTGAAAATTATATTTGAGTAATAGGATGAGTTAATTTGACCGCACAAATGCCTACAAAGTTCAGCATTTTGAACGCTGGTTTAAACGCACATTACAACCCTACTGATGTCAATGGAAAATTAACCAGGAAGATTAGGCATTAGAGGATTGGCGAACTCCTTGTTCAAATGCTTAAAACGTTAAATTACAAGCCTTGAATTATGCTTGACTGACTTTCCTAGTTAGTTTTTATTTAAAGAGTAGTAATCCACCTAATCATTCCATTACCGTGCATTACAATGCATCAGTAAAGTAAATATACATTATGTTTAAAAGCTTAGCAATTCAACTGGCGAATTTTGTTTTAATAATTACAGTAACTTTCTTACATTAAAGAGTTCAGATCGTATTTTCCTTTTTCAGAAACATCAGTTTTACCTGGCCAGTGTCCAGAAAACAGAGCAGTTAAGATCCCTCCGTTCCGGTCCACGGGTTGCGTTTACTCCATGAAATTTTTGGTTGTTCACGCACATTTTCATTCAGATAGAAATTTTGTTTGCGTCAAATTATTATAGTCTATATACGAAGGAATTAAAAAGCATCACGAGGAATTAAAGAAAGAAATTCATCGAAAAAATAACGATGAATCCCATTGTACCTACCCAAGGTTTAAGCCCTGTTTACACGACACTCCATACCATGTTATACGTTACTCTTCGCTACGAAACACTCACACTTGGTGAAACTGATGAAAAACTGGCCTCATCATGCATGTCACCTTTCCTAGTAAAATACTTTTGTCGTTTTAATTATGTTTTCCTTGCTGTGTCTACCAGGATTTAGCACACCATTGGTGAATGATAATAATGATGCGAAGGCATTCACAAAAAGAAGTTTAAGCGATTTTGGATCAATGGTGGAATGTGAAACGAATAATAACAAATGGATGTATAATGGCTATGGTTGCTGGTGCGGATTTGGTGGGGCAGGAAAGCCTCTAGACGGTGTAGACAGGTGAAGCTAGGGGGAGACACCCCGGATCTTTGTCGCAGATTTTATTAATTCTTGGAAGTGGAACGAATTTAGTTAAAATTGTTGTTTTGTGCGGTAACATTTTCAAAGCGGTTTCGATGACAATTTCCGCCCACTCAATTTCGTGATATTTTTATTGTGTTTACTTCGTACAGCTAAAATCTCCATTTTCATCCATTAATATTAGATGTTGCTTCGAACATGATAAATGCTACGACAAAGTGATTGCTGGTAGTGAATGCACAACAAGCGTTGATCCATACCTTGTGTCATATAAAATTAGCAACTGCAGTGATTGTGGTACGATCAGTTTAAAATTCTTTTCAAACAATTTTTCTTCAAGCTGTAAATTTTCTCTCTTCAACTTTAGCGCCAGCTGATGAATATAACTACTGGGACTGGATTGGCTGGGTGACCATTGATTGTCGTCGTGCTATTTGCCGTTGTGATTCAGTCGCTGCGAAGTGCTTTGCAAGGAACGCTTATAATAATCTATTTGCTTCATACGACAAATCTAAATGTTCCAGCAACGATACAGATGTTTTATTTTAGTTGAAATCGAGTAAAAATTGATAACTATTAACTATGAGATGATAGGACCATTATGATGTGAAGGAGACCATTTATCTAATAATGCTCCAATATTTAATCTAGGCATTTCGCGATTATAATATTTACTGTGTCACTAAAAATAATAGGCAAATTTTTAAAAAAGTAATAAAATTGTTACCTCTCTGTCCGCTGCACGCTTTGATGACAGAATTTAAAACATTTCCAGAGCATTGCAAACTTGTCGAATGCAACCATCACTCTTTCATCGTTAACGATCGAGTAAAAGCACAGTGAATTTAGGATAACGTTCAGGGTCGTTCCTCTTGAGCTGAATGGAACCACTCGTAGACACGTTTTATGTGTTAGAACAACTGACGAGGCACCTCCTTCTGATGGTCACCAGTTTGATTGAAAACTCGATTTTTTTTTAAAGGCTCAGTACTGTTTAACCGCGTTTACACTACGTGCTTTGACCTAGCCTGGACCTAGACCTAGATGTGAACGTTGCTTATCCGGCCTAGACCAGGCCGGGCCAGAAAATCCTGGCCAACAGCAGAAGGTGGCCTGGACCAGGCCTGGACCTGACCTGGGGCAGGATTTTGGTAATGTGAACAGGGTTTATTAATAGCCATTCCAAAACCTTTTTGATAAACCTATATAGAATAGAGCTGTGGTACACAGTGCGTACCTATTTTTTACTTCCTTTACATCTTCCATAGTTCCGCCTGTGTAGTTCCGCTAATTCAAAAATTTAAGTCTATTTTCATTTCAAATTTTCAATAACAAACATAACAAGGACGGAAATGTACATGGTAATCTGACAATAGAAATATTGTAACCTTGAGAACGTAAAAATATGTCTGGAAGGCATAAACAGTATTCTTGCAGAAAGTAAGTGATGTATCATTGCCTTGTATTACCAAATATCAATGCGCTCATGATCATGTCAGTGACAGAGTCTGTAGAGAGAAATGAGGTCACAAGAGGGAAACTTTTTATTATGGGGGGAGGTAGGCAAACTACTTTAAAAGGAACATTTTGTGTGTGCTCTCATGGTGCTCTGCCATTAAAAATATGAAATTTGGCATCTCAAAAAAGCAATTTCTTTCTCGTGTACCTACCTTCCAAGAATTCTATAGAGTATTGTATGGATTTAGGTTTGAATGGACATGAATATTAGCATGTGTAGTTATAGAAAATTACTCATGCTTTATATGGCCACAGTTGACACCTCCGTTTATTAGTAAATAAACCCACAGTTTTACACCTTATTATTAAAATCCATCCACATATATATAAGTATCACTTATGGAATGCATGGAATGCTTGAAAGAAAATATACTAGGTCTAAGAAAAAGCTGATCCACAAATAAAATGGTATTATTATGTAGAGGATGAATAACTTACTTGAATTGATAGTTGACCTTGCAGGTCTATAGTTACAGTGCCTTATTTACCCAACTGAGGAGCAAATATTGCCTGACTGGCTTTCCTCTTGCATCGCTTGACTAAAGTTGACTTGGATCTTTCCCCCTGACCTGCATGTGTATGGATATTCTTTTGTAATTGCATCATCATATAGGGAATTTTTGATTACTAAAAAGGATATTTTATAATGAAGGAAATCATTAGGTTGTCTGTAGTCAAAATGTAAAACTTTTCATAACAAAGTTAGCCAATCTAATGGCACTCAAAAACATCGGAATAGACCTTCCTCATAATGACATCAAACACCAAAAGCCTGACGTTACATAAAGTTTTATTGCCCCCACAAAACTAACAAGCCAATGAATCTTCATGCTATACATAAGGCTTTCTGTGACATGTTATTAGAAAGGTCTATATATTCTGATGTTTACCAATTCATAATCTAATATGCAAACAGTTTCTATATAATCTGGATATATAACATTTATATTGATTTAGGTGCAGATTTCTATATACCAACCATGATTTGTTCTAAAATAGTGTACAGCTAATCAAGTTTACATTTCATCAATTGAATTGAATTAGGAAATAGGGTAATGACATAATTAAAAGTAGTTCAGACACAACTGAAGATATATTTCATGGAAAAGTGCATTTTATAAAATAAATTGATGCAGGAGCTGGAGAGTAGTGACCAGTCCCTCTTCCAACAATTCTCTGTCAGCCTAGTCATTCTCTGTATTTAAGATGTTAGTCATGTTACTACTTGTAATACTCCATCCTAACCTTAAAATCCCATAATACCCATTCTGATATAGAAAATCGATAGCGCAAGGAATTTTATTTGTAGAAAGAGGAATTTGTATGAATTTGTTTTTTTTAATTGTCTTAATTAATTAAAATGAATTTGTTTTTTTTTAATTGTCTTAATTAAAATGTCATAGTCCATGCAGTCAATCATTATTAAAATGTCATATATTGCCAGATAGAATATCCTGGGAGTGGGGTGAACATTCGTTTTCACTGTCTTACCTTTACAGGACTCTTAATTTTATGAGTGAACTTTGATATAGAAAAGTGTTTGAAATGTGTGATGAAAGTCCCGTACGCGACAATCAATTTTTTTGCACAGCACGGCTAAAATGAATGCATTGAATCGATGTACCGTCCGTAGTGACCGTACCTATTTGTGAAGATGTTTCATGTTAGGTGATTTATGAGGATGCGATAAATGTGTAGTGGAAGTGCGGTGAATTGATAAAATCGTACCCAGTGCCAAATGCCGCGCGTTTGTTCTCGTGAATCAAAAGTCAAAACTAGTTAGATACACAACTCATTGTTTCACTATAACACAATGGTACTACCGTCGCATGCATAGTCAGAGAGTAGCCCCCCGTAAGTACGTTCGTATTTTTGTTAGCTGAACACTAACCGATCATCATTCGTGTGCGCAGAGTTAAAGGTTTAATGTTTTGGAAGGACATAAACTAAACATATATCACACGGTTTGGATGAAAAACAAACAAGCAGCAGAAGAATATAATGCTAATGCTCTCTTTTATCAGCATATGGATTTATAATTTGATTTTTGTATAATTTTATTCCTATACGCAACTGCCGCTTTTCTCGCTTTTCATGAAGCGTTTGAAGATTGAAGATTTAAAGCTTGAGGCTTTTTTGTATAAATTGCTACAAATGTTTGCTTAAATTTACAAATGAAACCTGCAGATATTTTCCTTAAACTAAGGTTACTAAGGTAACTCTTAACCACACTATATACACCACACTACAGGGGTCGGTTGTATCAAGCCCGTTTAGCTTACACGGTAGATAAGTCAAAATTAAATAACACTTTTACATATCTCTCTTGAATGAGTCAACTTGAATATTATGCACTGAATATGTAGTTGTAAACAGTATCTTTGTATTAAGGTTGAAAACATTTAGTTTGCTTGTTGAATAAAACGATAGACTTGCTTTCTATTTTGAACTTATCCACCGTTTAAGCTAAAGGGGCTTGATACAACCGTCCCCAGGGGCCGGTTGTTCAAAAGCAGGTTAAATTTAACCCTGGGTTAGTGCTAAACCTGGGTTAAAATCCTTAACCCTAGGTTAGCTAAACCTGGGTTAAAACTGTGTTGTTCAAAGTTGGGTTAGCGGTAGGGTTAGTTAACCCAGGGTTAAAATATTTAACCTAAGATTAAATGTATTTTAACGACTAAGTTGGATATAAGAACGTTTTCAATTGGTCAATAAACGAGCGGCAAAACTTTACCCGACGAGGATATATTGTCAGTCGAAAGATTATATGCCGTGAGGGCAGGGTCGAAGGGACGTTGTTTTGAACCGCAATTTCCGTGCATGCAATTTTAGAAAGATTCGAAATTCGCAAATGTTGTATGATAAACAATGTCGCGATGTGAAGCAAAATTAAGCAATGCATATTATAAACAATCTATTTTGAAAATTTTAGGCATTCTTTGATTATTCAAATTCAGGAACAAACGTAGCCTTACCACTTGCTGCCAATCAAAAGAATCAAATTTTGGTATGCGAAACAAATATTTCGATTACGATCTTTCAATTTGTACGGTTGTATTCATTCATCGTGTATTGCATTGAAGCGAAGATAAATAAATCAATACATCAGCTGAAATCGAACGAAGTCAAACTTAAATAATTCTTTGCTGTCGAAATTATTCGTAAAACCTTTCAAAAGTGTTTAATTCATGACGAATTATACGTGTTTACGTGTTTCAGCTCCTTATTCATCCATTTTGAATCGAAGTTAACCCAGGATTAAAAAGTTAACCCACCTAGCTAGCAGGGTTAATTTTTTTGTCAATTTTAACACAGGGTTAACGCTAACCGAGCTTTGTGCAACGCAAATCAACCAAGGTTTAAAATTTAACCCTGGGTTAGGCATTTTTAACCCTGGGTTACCGTTAACCGGCTTTTGAACAACCGGCCCCAGATGTATAAATTAATGTTATATAGCTTCAATATCGGTAACATAAGGTACGACTGAATTTTCACTGCATGTTAGTTCATAACATATATCAGTGGTGGTTCTGTTGTTCATATATACACAAATTTGCCATAAATATTAATTCCTATTATCTCCACTACTTGTTAATCAATTAGGACTTCGAATATGTGTGTTTCTTTCTTGATGTCATTAAATAGCATTCGCGAGGTCGACATCCGATCAGAAATTGAACTGCCTACATTCAATGTCTACGAGGGCACCCCTATCTCCTGTCGTTTTCCCGCGAAGAATTTATCGCGGATGCACTGCGTTCTGAACACATAGATAAAAGGATTAATGCATACGTGAACTTGTTGAAATGCGACAAAGAGATAGATCAAACTAAAAAAAGTCGTTCTATCATCTGTTGCCACGTAATACACATTAAGAACAATCTGAGGCAACCAGCTTAGGATAAAAACCATTGTTAGAAGTGTTATTGTCTTTGCTGCTTTACTGGTAAATGGATGAACCAGCCCGGCGTTAGTGGTGGGCCTTTCGATTGTTGCTGCTGCTGCTGCTGCTGCTGTTAATTCTTTATCATCTCTGCGAGGATCATTTTCACCTCCTATTTTACACTCCTCGTTCGCACTGTTGTAGTTCACCGCTTCTCCCATTTGCCGTATGCGCATTTCGTGTCGTTTTGCAACAAATAACGATGCAATTTGCATTGATGCTGTTACGACGAACATCATCAGGATTAGCATCGCGTAAATTATACCAGCAATCTTGGTGGCTTTCTTGAAGAGGGCAAACGTTAGCCCTATTGCTAACGCCGTAATCCATGCACAAACTATGATCGTGACTACTTTTTGCTTTTTCAAATACGTGTGATAGCGAAATGGAAATCTGATGCCGAGATATTTATCGAAGGTGACTAGAAATAATGCGGCACAGTCGGCTAGGAGGCACGTAAACGTAGCCATTTTGAGAATCCCGGTGTGGAAATCGCTTAGTTCATTGCGAGCTAGCAAGCGCGTTATGATCAATGGTTGGTAGAATATACTACTTATGAAATCAGAAAGACATAAATTCAAGATAAAAATGTCCATGATCTTGAGTGTTCGATGATGGCTTGCGATCGTTATTATGACTGGGAGATTTAAAGTTGCTCCAAAAAGAATAAGAATCGCGTCGATAATTGATGCAGCAATGGCGATGTCAACTGGTGTTGTGATAAAATCAAACCCTTTTTCAGGTTGTGTTGGTGTTTCATTGAAAGAAAGGTTGTTGGAATACATATCCCTGCTGGCCGTTATTTTCCTGTCGAACAAGCAATTGAATCTTCTGCTCAAAAATTGAAATTAGATTATAAGTCTGTCCACTCGTCGTATATAGATGATCTAAAGTGCCATATTCAAAGACGAATAATACAAACGGTAATTTGCATATAATTACATTTTTAAATGGACAACACAATTTTCATCTGTTTTGGTCGGTAGAGGTATGAAGATTGACATGCATTTATCTCTATGGATTTGTTTGATTAAAAGAACATTTTCATGCGATTCGTTCGAATGTATAGTATTACAGATGTATACCGGCAAAAATCTTCATTTTACCTCAACGGGTCGGCAAGCATGCTGATGTAGATATCAATGTTCACTGTTAAGGCTGCTTTCCACTTTCGCGTTTCTTATACGCACGCACACGTACGGAAAATTTTAAATGCTTTTAAATTTTAATCAATATTTAACATCTAGGTCAACTGATGCATACTAGAATATACAGAAAACTAACTTTCTCCGATTTATTCACTTTCAAAGGTAACATGTAGAAGGATTTAGACTTTTACGTGCGTGTACGTGCGTATGAAAAACGCGTAAGTGGAAAACAGTCTTTAGGTGTTAAAAGTCAATTTATAATGTAACAATTGAACAATTGCACTACAATTTTGAAGAAGCATATCGATCTAGCGGCTTTCAGAAAGCTTTTTTCGCTGTCTCTGTCATCACGGATATTGCATGACTACAGCATATATTTCTATAGTAAGTCATTACCTATTTTATAACTGTGATAAATGGGCAAATATAGCAGATGTCCCTCTAGGCTCTACATTTTATGACTCGCACTTCACGCATTCCGGCAGCTGAATATGGAAAATATGTCTATAAATGTTACGAAAACAACAAGGACTCCTCTCCTATACTTTTATCATTTTCATATGATTAAATGCACGTTATTGATCGTCACCGAAGTATACTTTTCATAGATTTCTGAATCTAATTTTAGGTGCATGTACTTGACTGATGGATCAAAACGAACTTTTTGTTTTACTAAAGTCTGCATGTGTTTTCTCGAAATCTTGCCCGGAACATACAAGTGTTCTGTTTTAGGATATTTTATTCTATAGGAATATAGATAGTGCCGATTTATAAACGACGTATAATAGTGTTTTAAATAAAGTGCTATAAGTATAATGCCTAGACTAGATTGTTGTTTTAAGTTTAAGTATAGGTTTTCTTAAAACTCAATGACATGTAACTAAGAGGCCCTTATCGACATGATGGGTGTTAATATGCAATCCTTTTTTGCAGCTGGTTTGGATGTCGGAAAACTCAACACAAATAATAGTATCTACAGCTCATACATATGGCTGCACATTACACAGAATTATCATCTATTTTACAAGCAGTGGGTGGTCTATCTAACGTACTTTCAGGCCTGAGTTCTATATCATAAGCATGATTAGCTAGAGCAACTTGATAAAACATTTCTTTCTGGGTCAGCTCTGCTTCAATCAGCAGCAGTCACAGCGCTTGCTTAGGCTATAATTAGAAGATGGACACTGTGACATTTAAGCTCACATTCAAAAAAAATAACCTTTCCGTTAACTAAAGAAAGAAAGTTCGCAAGAAAATTTATCCCAAAAAATGGCAAATTATAAGATTTGGTAAGATAACTGGCCATCTAGGCTTTACACTTTTTTGCAGGTCTTATCATGGTATGCATTATTTTTGTTAAAGAAAATCTAAAAATTTGCCATCATACTACTTTATTGGACATGTCCACAAAGTCGGTTATCGGTTATCTCAATGCATATATCGGCTTTAAAGCGAAAATCAGGTGCCAACATTCAGGGTCTTGTTCTCCATAATGTCGGATAAAAATGAATAATTATGCCCGTTGGCAACTTGTAGGAAATCAAGGACAAAGTTGGCTGATGCCGACGCACGGATGAGATGAAATCTGTGTGAGGGAAAGAACAGTTGCACGAAACGAACGCTGTCAAAAATGTTCTCGTGCATGCATGCCGTTTTTTCCGGCGGTTTATGCTGCCTGTTGAAATACTATTGCTCAGCGGCGTTGTTAGCAACCCAAGGATAATATATTTTTCTGCAACTTGTTTTTGCATTCATCCATACGACTGACTGAATTTGGTCAAAATGACATAATTTTTTTACCTGATGACTTCTGCAAGTACATGCATATGACGAATTAATTGCACTGAATACGTAATTATTTTGAGGAAATGCAACTTTAAAAACTTTATTGTTCTCAGCTTTTCGAAGACCAATTTTCGCTGAATTTTTATATTAGACTGTTATATTAGCTGTAATGTGATGTTATATAATATGCAATTATTTAATATTGCATTATATGATATGATATAACGGTCGATTTTTTACGCCGAATACAACTGTGAATTTTTGTCAAGGTGACGCACGAAAATGTTCAGACGTGGAAAAATTAGAAAAAGTGAACCCGGATTTTTTGTCTTGTTGGAACAGATTGTATAGGCCTATAACCAATATTCAAGACGTTGCCTTTGTACAATTATCGATCCAGGGGCAGGGGCCGGTTGTATAAAACTCCTTAACTACATTTTGCATAGTTAAATCCCAGTTAACTCAGGAATAAACAACTCTGATTGGCCAATTCTGTCCTTAACTACAGTTAAAAGTTAACTAGTCTTTTATACAACTGGGCCCCAGTTAGCTATATACTTGAATAAATATGCGTTCGTATTTTCAGCTACACGTAGTAACATATAATGCAAACCGAATTCTTTAATCCAGTTTTTCTTCCAAGTTTAATCATGTTTACTGGATTTTCATTGTAGGACAGAGTAAATTTTCGGCGCAAGGAAAGCGATAATGTTAGATGTAGGAAAGTGGTGTATTTTTCATATGGTGGATGATGCCATCCTGCAAGTAGCCAAAACAGTTTGTGTATTTGGTCCAAGTGGTAACGAGGCTTTCATAATAACAAAGGAAGATGACGTTTATGCGTTTGGTGCAAATGTGAATTCCTGTTTAGCCCTTGCCTCTGGTACAAGTACACTGCAACCAAAGAAAGTGGAGAAATTGTCTAAATTGAACATTACATCGTTTTCTTTTGGTAGTGCACCGCATGTTCTCGCACTGACAGGTAAAAACTTATATTACAATAAATTCTTTATATATAGCTGGAAACTATATATTGTATAATGTAAACAATATATGTTTACATTTATATATCATCAGTGACTATAACTGCCGTGTGAATATTTAAGGAAATTGTGAATATGATCTAAACGAAAAGGCGGCGAATAGATTATTGAAGCATATAGACTTATAGTGAAGTGTGCCACAGCCATCGGCGTCTTGTTTTCTTGCCTCTTCACAAACTAATGTGAAGGACTTGGCGAAAGCTTCTTCTTATCCTTCCAATTCGTCTTCATTTATTTTGCTTGTACTGAAGTAATTTAGTAGCTAATTAGTTTAGTTGTGTGTTTTTTTGCGTTAAAGACAACTAACTTTCAGACAACCCAGCGTTATTTTTTACCCTCATCGAAATTCGAAATTGAGTTATCTATAAAGTGCACGAATAGTACATTTTCTGGCTAGTGTTTTCATCGATCATAGAAGCTACGGAGAAGGATAAGCAACTCATTGTTGTATGCAGAATGTTGTTTTTCTCTGATATTGAACACGGCGTTCTATTTTCTATATAATAAAGCTTTCATCCAATGTAAATAAATAAAACAAATAAAATGAATTAATGAGTCTTATTTAATATCAGTTTCACCGCTACCTCGATCCGTTAATTTACCTCCATATATGGCATACAATTGTCTTCAAATATCGCTGAAGGTTCAACATCGAGATAACTTTTGCTAAAAAACAATGGCCATCCGTTATTAATATTATATAGTTTGAAGCAAAAAACACCTATAGCATCGATGTTCGATATGTTACACACACTTTGATATGCAGAAATATATTATAGTTCCTACTGAGTTTGCTCCATGTAGCTAGACTTCCAGACTTTTTTGAAATACACACACAAAGTAAACTCTGCATGTATAAGCTTGTATTTTCACTGACATAAAATTACGATAAAAAATTACAATCTAAACAGTAATTTAAAACAAATGTCTATGCACTGTATGTATTGGTGGAGACGATCCTGAATTTTCTAGTTATAATCTTAGTAGCATCTTGTATGCCAGTAATATAGCTTTTGCTTGCACTCAGGTTCTGGGCAAGTGTATGGTTGGGGTGGAAATTCGTATTCTCAAGTTGGGCTTGCAAGTAGTTCATCCGTCCAAGCTCCGACGTTGATTGGCGGAGCTCTTTCGGGAAAAACTGTAACGAAAATAGCCTGCGGTGGAAATCATTCCCTCGCATTGATATCTACCGGAGAGGCAAGTAGATCACAAATATACGTATTGATGTTTTTCGCCTATAACATTCGCCTATTAAACAAATTATAACCCGAATTGCCCTTTTTTTTAAGCCACACAAACATGAGACAGCTCGTTTTATTTTAGCAACGCACAGTGTGTCGGGCGTACATTTTGCATTAGGGACTGCTAGAGATAATTTGATGCTAGACCTCGTTTACAATTTCTGCAAAAACAAATTATTAACTTAAAAATATTCTGCAGGTCTATGCTTGGGGTTATAATAACAGTGGACAAATTGGTTCAGGCTCTACAGTGAATCAAGCTACACCAAGAAAAGTCACAGCTGGTATCGGTAAGTTTTAACGCGGATATATTAAGTGAATGATTAGCCTGTGCCCCAGTCCACTATAATACTAGATTACTAGTGAATGATGGCCACTATGACCACCTGGATACGTTTATACCCCCTGATCCTTAAAAATGGCTCGTTGTAAAATGCCTTTTGGTGTAGACTGTATGACACTGCGTGTACTTATCTTTTTCTTATAATTGCAGTATTTATCTGAAATTAATCTTACTTCTCGCACTCTCTTACATAGGCAGCAAAGAGATAGTCAATATTGCTTGTGGGCAATCGTCTTCAATGGCTATAGATAATAATGGAGAGGTAGGTGTATGTGTTTTCTTGCTTATAGGTCTTTCAAAACATGCACACAAGAAAATACGTAACAGATTCTCCATCCATTCAGCTAAGCTGAGATTCATTCACACATGAAAAAGATTTAAGATTCCAAGCTCTAAGTTAACCTGTCAACACGGAGAAATTCTGGCTCCTCTTGTATAAGAGAAATGTATAAATTAGAAATAATTGCTATAACATGTTTCGTTTCACTTTTGGTGACGTATTTAAGACTGAAACATACGTCAAATGTACGCACAAAAACAGGGTGTTGTATGCACACCGACGTCCAATATCTAACGTGGTTTGAGACATAAACCTGAGATTCTCTGGCTACACTGAGCTGGAAACTCAGGGCATAAACGCTAATCGTTCACTGATATAAATTCTGGCGTCATCAATAGAATAGTTTAAATACGATGAGAAAACGCACCAGTGACTGTTTGTGTACTTTTTTATAGTATTGTAACTCATCGATGTAATGAATTAACTTATATAAAATAATATAGCGCATGATGTAGTTTGAGATATTATTATATATTGGAGAGTAATAACAAAACAATTAAACGAATATGTTTACTGAAACATATTAGGAATCATCTCGTAATCATTCTTCTGTTGAATAAATGCCATTTTCTACAAATGATTTCAGCTTTATTCCTGGGGTTACAACGGAAATGGTCAATTAGGCCTCGGTTGTAACACGAACCAACCAAACCCATGCCGAGTTACTGGGCTTATCGGAACGTTTGTTACAAAGGTAGGTGTATTACTGGTGCATACCTTGCGTGCATGATAGATGGTTAGAATATTTATCAAGTTTTATGGTTTGTATAAACTTTTTTCTCAGAACGTAAGGATGTCAATGTATACAATACAAGGACTATGCAGATTTTCTTAAAATTACGTCATTCTTATTTCCCGCGGCCCTTAACTTTGCTTCCACTCTTATCCCGAAAATACTCTGAGGGGTGGACTTGTCGCCTTTCTACTGATGCGAATTATCCTGTCTGACGGGTCATTTCAGTGGAGACATAACATTTACGATAGTTCTCAGACAAATACCAAAGCTGATTCGTGTCGATATACTGTATACAACTTTAAAAAACAACTAAAAAGACATGAAATGACGTCCTCGTTGGAAAACATATCTTGAATTTATTTTAGATTGTCTGCGGGTACGCTCATTCTCTCGCATTATCTGACACTGGCAATATTTACGCATGGGGAGCCAATCAAAATGGCCAACTGGGCACCGGAAGTAAAGCCAACCTTGTTACACCATCAAGAATTGCCACTGACAGAGGGAGGTAAAGTAGTAAATAATTTAATGGTGTGTTTATTTTAGAGCCGGTATTATATCAAGCCTATCCAAGGTCGAAACTACACTGAACGTCTGTTAGGAAGGCAAATCGATTACACCGAGTCTCCGTAATAAAACTGCATCTACAACGATGCACTTTTGTTTAAGGACTTGGAGCAGCTGTTGTCGCAAACTTGTGTTTTCATCGAACAGCAGTCAGCAAAGACGCATTTGTGTATAACAAATAGCATTTTTTTTAAGATTCATTGACATCACTGCCTGCCATTACAGTCACATGTCTTCAGCTACGACAGCATTGGGGAAGGTTTGTAACCCTATAGTGTGATAGATTTTGTAACCGTATTGTCAGGCCTGCATGCTTATTTCTGATCAGTTAATTGCCAGTGTGTTTGTGCACCATTGTGACTGCAACTTACGTTTTTTAAACGATCTAAAGACCATATTTTTTGGTAAATAGGCAAGTATTTTATTTTACGCAATTCTACTGCATTTTCTCAAATGTTATGCAGCTAATTCAGTTATAAGCTATCCTTTGCAAGAATACTAACTCAACCTCTGAGAGCACAAGAGATGATGGGTTATTACTTGTCAGACACATCCACTTGAAAATTTAAGTGCCTTGAACAATGTATAAATGACTCGAAACTTGCTCCTTGAATACAATAAGGAACTTCCCAACAGTCTTTCGCTTTCTGAACTCAAAATTTAAAGTTTTAAAAGGAAACGTAATTCTACTGCATTTTCTCAAATGTTATGCAGCTAATTCAGTTATAAGTTAGGTTATCCTTGCAAGAATATTAACTCAACCTCAGAGAGCGCAAGGGATGATGGATTATTACTTGTTCAGACACATCCACTTGAAAATTTAGTGCCTTGAACAATATATAAATGACTCAAAACTTGCTCCGTGAATACAATTAGGAACTTTCCAACAACAGTCCTTCGCTTTCTGAACTCAAAGCTTAAAGTTTTGAAAGGAAAACCTCATGAAAACACAAAATCAATGAAAATCAAATGAAACATTTCAAAATGCATTATATACTTCAGTTAAATAATATCGGTCTATATATGTCTAAATTTTCGTTCCCGAACTGGAAAAGTTCATGTCGTTTTTATGAAAATTTTAGATTTATGTTTGGGGTCTTTGCAAAGGACAGTCAGTGACGGCATTAATGGCTACCAATTTCAAATGTGCTGATAATGCATATGCCTGCCTATCGTCCGCTCCGTCGATGTCACGTCCTCTAACTATAGGTACGAATTGATTGCAGTATTGTCAATAAGCTTATTTTAAGTCCAGAAATTACATTTGTCAACCTGATCAATGCTTCGGCGTAGATGAAATGGAGTGAAAATCCTGTTTTTGAGAGATCTCCTATCAAACCCCATTGATTTTTTTGTTTGATGCTTCCAGGTAATAGAAAGACATTAAAGACCGTTTCGGAAACAATGGCAATGGCGTTTAACGATAAGGTTTGAACATTGAACTGTAGGTAAACTGGAACGCTAACTCCTGACAAGCATCTTGAAGCCAAATTGTTTTTCTGAGTTGTGAGCTTAAATACTTGACGCCAGATGTTGGGCTGCCTGGGTGTCAAATTAAAGCTATTGAAAAGTTATATTTCGTATGGAAATTTAAAGATTCAAACCACAAAGGAAATATATAAAAAGACCGGGAAATTTTTAATAGCTTTAATTTCATATACGACTCGACATTTGGCGTCAAGTATTTCAGCTCATAACTCAGAAAAAGTAAAAAGCACTGGCTTCAATTTCCCCCCGTGAGTTATCGTTCCAGTTTTTTTACAGTTCAATGGGTTTGAAATAATGAGTATACGCCGTGTTGATTAATTTGTTCCAGCCGGTAAGTTATTTCTCGATTGCCATTCGTTGTCAACAAATTTTAAATTTGAACTCTAATCGATGAAATATATAATCAATATTACTCGGTTAATTCACGGGTCAAAGTGCCGTTTGGTTATAGATCCAAGGTTATAAGTCGGTTGTGTGTCAAAAATGCCACTGTTGCTCGCAATGTACCTTAACATCCTAACACCGACAGCGTTGATCTGTTTTATGGATATTACATTTATTGCCGAATTTTAGGGAACAAGTGACGTTACATTTATTATTGACGATAAATTTGTGTACGTTCATAAAGCGATATTGAAAATAAGGTGAGCAAATATGTCAGAATACGAAATTTTGTCCATTCAAAACCTTCAATCTGGAACTCTAAACCCGCGAGGAATTATTGTCACTTATTAAGTCCTTACACTCAGAAATTGCCTTTGCAGGAAGCATGTTTTCTGTTTTAGGCCTTACGCATTCTTTAAAGTTACATTTCCAACGTTAATGTTTTCTATGGGGAACCTCTTTTGAATTATGTGTAACAGTAGCTTTACATAATAAGGACGTCTAGGCTATATTTTTTCGCGTCGAATGCAATTCAAAAACTATTGGCCAAAGTGATCGATAGAATACATTATCTAAAGGATTACAAACGAGACCAGTTTTACGCAAAATAAGCCTCGCCTATTAATGTGCCCTCTAATGTGTTTTCTAATGTATGCTCTCTAATATATAAACTGTATGTTGGAAATCACCATTGCACACGACATTTATATATACATTCATGCATTTAGATGCGAGTACTTTAAAGCGATGTTCCAAGATCACTGGCCAGAGGATGGCCAAAAGTAAGTCTGATATTCACGGGAGTGCAATAATTTAGTTATATCCCACTGAACTGTATAACATGGAAGGTTAACTCCAGTATCTATAAGTGAAGCCAAAAATGGCGGCTTATAAAGCTTTCTTGGGCGTCATTCTCAGTCTCCCAAACGCGTTTTTTTCGCGCGGTCAACTAAGGCGCGGGAAATTTAAAATGCAAAGGCCTGCTACTTTCTTCAATCTTTTCTACGTACTGTTCCCAAGCAAAAATATATTAGGCGTTAGTGTAAAAAGCTGATAGGAAATTCAAAATGTGAAACAACTGCAAGTTGATAAAAATGCCACGTTATTGCGTGGTACCCCGCTGTAAAAGCAACGACCGAAAAAAGGAAAATAGGCCTGTATTTTTTCACAGGTAAATATAATTTTACTGTAAAATAAATTATGAAAGTATTGTATAAAACGCGAGCTTTATAGAATTTATAGTTGAAAAGCATCCCTAAAGAATTTCATTGGTCTACCTAATGTATGCGCCTATGTTTAATTTTGTTTGGGGCCGGGGGCTTTAAATTTGTTTTGTTTTGGGGGCTTTAAATCAGTTTACAATAAAAGCGCGCGAATTTTTCTTGGGAAGAAAGAAAAATGGCGACTGTTGTTGTTATCGTAACTGACAAATATAATCAACATTTCGCCGTTTTATCATGACCCTATCATGGTTTAACTAAAGCAATTGTCTGTCATTTTTTCCCGTACTATTTTGTTCAGATACAGTTTGTAGTTGATCATTATTCTCAGACAGTAGATCTCATCTGTGGATTCATTGTATCGAAGCTGGAGAAGAAAATATCCTGTCCACAGTGCATAGTCAATATTACAGAGTCACCAAGTCAGAGCCAAGAAAGATCAGATCACGACTATTGCTCTAAAACCACTGACAACATGTATGACAATGCCTCTACATTTACCAACTTTGTGAACAAAGGTGGTCTACGCCTCCCTTCTGTACTTGTCCTGAAAGTAGTGTCATATGCAGAACAAGTGTTTAAATATTATGTATCAAGTGCCACCAACGACAGCATCACCAAAGAAAAAAGGCTGAAAGAGAAAATGGTAACAGAAGTCAGCCAGCATTTTGCCGAAATTGACATACCTAAAAAAGAAACTCATGAACAGTGTTTAAATGAGACATTATTTGATAATCACAATCTCTGGTTAGTCAAATGTATTGCTGATCAGTTCTTCAAGTTAAGACTGTTTACCTACGCCAAAACCTACAATGAAATTATTGTGAAGAAGGGACTTCCAAGTCAGAGGCATCAAATGAACAACTCATTTTGTTCCAAAACCAATGAATGATTGAGAACTTGAAATATGTAAATAGTGTAAATAAATTTAAATTATAACATAATCATGTAAATAAACTAAATATTTGAATAAGAATGACATCCTTGATAATAAAAATTTTCAGCATTATTTATAAATTGTAAAGATTTATGCAAAAATCGTTAATACAATATTTTAAATATTTATAATCGAACAGTCGAACATGTTGAGTCGTTGACTTGAAATAAAATATTCATGTATAATATATTAAATGAACATATACTTGCCTTTTGCAAAATGTAATTAGCAGATTTATAAGCAAAAAACGAAGTTGAAATCGTATTCCTTCTCGTTTTTAATTAAATCAATGAAAACGACACGCCTCGCCGTTTGCAATGTAATAATGATAAAGTTTGACGATTGACCGCGCGTTTGGGAAACTGAGAATGACGCCCAAGAAGGCTTCATGACCGCCATTTTTGGCTTCACTTTTGGATTGCGTAATTCCTTTAAGTTAGCCTTCCATGTTATACAGTTCAGTGTTATATCCTCGTCATCAAGGTCAAGCTAATTATTTTACTTATCCACAAAATGGTAATCTTAGCGAAAATCTTAAAACATCATCCACTGCGCAGATTATTCAAACAAGATTAGCCTGCCAAATAGAGTTTTTCCATCTGTGCAGGTGTATATCTGAGCCTTTTTTCTCTAAACAACTCTACAAGGTTTGCCTGTTTTAATTTTGCAGTGAAATAAAGATAACGTCATATTCGTACTCAGTCTTTTACGCATTCCTTCGATATTTATACACTGACCAAGTGGACCTCGCGCCTGAAGATGCAATTGGTGAGTTGTATTGTTTATAGGCCATGGCTTTTTAGGATACCCAAAAGGTCGAAATGTGGAGAGAGGACCCAGTGGACTTAAATAAGACTGGAACGCTCATTCTCTGACTTTCCGTCATTAATGAGTGAAGCCAAGATGGCGGATCATGAAGCCTTTCTTGTAGGTATGATCCAGGCCTCTAACGCGGAAATTTCAAAGGAAAAATCATAATTGCCACCATTTTACCTACGAAATTTCCGCGTGGAGGCCTGGATCATACCTACAAGAAAGGCTTCAGTGTCCGCCATCTTGGCTTCAAACTTCAGACACGTGGACAGAGTGAGCGTTCCAGTCTTATTTGAGTTCACTGCTCTAACCATAACCCCAGTCCTTTTGGGTATCCTAAAAAGATTTTGCCATTGTTTAAAGCCTGGTTCTCATTATAATCACTGACAGTCGGCGATGCATTGTTACCGGTTAAGACAGAAATTATTTAAAATAACAAAGCACTTCACTAATAAATTGTTACCGTCAATGGCCATCGCCGACTGTCTAGTCTCATAATATCCACTTTGTAGGCTTACTTGACCTCGCTAACGCGTACTGTGAACCTCAACTTAAACGATTATCCGAAATGATTATTAAAAACGGCATAACGGTTCAAAATGCGATTATGTTATTGGCAGCTGCACTCAAGTACGACGCTGAGGTGAGTAAATTCATCCGTGAAATTATATAGACAAAAGATTACTCTACAGGGTGTCCCAAAAAAAACGAAAACTATTGAAATCACTCATTGTTAAAATTTGAATGCCGTGTTCACGAATTTCAGCCCGTGGGGATTTAATGCAACCTATAAAATGCTAAGTGCTTTGTGTTGCTAGAGAAAGGGGACATGTCGAAGGTCATGGTCCTTGAGATGCACATTTAAATATTGTTATCCATATTTGTAAATTGTAAATATTGTTAATAAATATCATTTTTGCGAACAAGCAAATTTGACTGCATCATATGCATGCATAAAAACGCTTATGGCAACCCAGATTTATACACTTGTGGGCCCAACAGAGTGCTTAGGCATTCAAACTCTAACAATGGCATTGTTATGAGTGATTTCAATAGTTTTCGTTTTTTTTGGGACACCCTGTATATATAGTCTTTCCAAAATCTCCCAATTTCTTTTTGAAAGATTATTATTAACCAGCACGTTTTCTAAATAACATTGTTTCCAATTTCGCCTTATAGGATTTGGAAGAGTTTTGTTTCAAGTTTTGCGTTAATCATATGACCGCAGTAACACAAACTGATGCGTTTCAAAATCTTGATGAGAATACACTGAAGGATTTTATACTCAAGGCGTCCCAATGGGGTGCTTTTAAATACTAAATAAATATGATTAACTTTGTTGAATGTTTAAACTAATAGTTTATCTTATAAAGAAATTTAATCGAATTAGCAACAAACGATATTTACCCTTCTTGGGCATTTAGGTCGAGGGTGAAAGGAAAGCCTCCTTATTTAAAAAACTCCAATATCCTTTAAGAAAATAAATTGCTGATAATGCGTTGTAAAAAATATTCTTGTAGTTTTGCATAGCGAACACTGCTACACAATGGACAAGTGAAGAATAGCCTGAATAGGCAGGCAACTTATAACGAGGAAAGCGGTCAAGAGTGCATATTTTTTGGTTTTCCACTGAGACATCGACGAATGTCTAATGTTTACACGTTTTTGGGGCAGGACAGAAATGGTTGTGTGTATGTGTTGTTGATTGTGTAATTACAGGCGAAGCTAAATAAATAAATAAATACTTAGACAAGTCGGTGATGATGGCCTGGGTCTAAAAACAGACCAAAAGCTTGATGTAAAATTATCCGTCCTGAAACTACTACACGCAGGCATCCGGGACAGCTACAAAGAGTTCTGGGACCGGTTGTATCAAGCCCGTTTAGCTTAAACGGCGGATAAGTCAAATTTAAATAACACTCTTACATCCCTCTTGAATGGGTCAACTTGAGTATTGTGCACTGAATTTGTAGTTGTAAACAGGATCTTTGTATTAAGGTTAAAAACATTTAGTTTGCTTCTTGAATAAAACGATAGACTTGCTTTCTATTTTGAACTTAACCACCGTTTAAGCTAAACGGGCTTGATACAACCGGCCCCTGGAGAGCGTTTTTGAAAACCTGCGTCCGGTTACGTATGGACGCAAAGCCAAAACGGAAAAAAACCTCCGTTTTTAAAAAATATCCGGAACGTGTGGACCTCTGGAGAGCGTTTTTGAAAACCTCCGTTTTCAGTTTGCCAAAAACGGCGGTTACGTGTGGACGCAAGGCCAAAACGGATAAAAAACCTCCGTTTTTAAAAATATCCAGATACATGTGGACGGGGCCTTATTTTACGTTTGTTCACAGTTACTGCGGTTTGTTCTTCTCTGTGTGTAAATATAGAGTATCATATTTCATACATAAGTGATACAGCCTCAAGAGCACTGATAGCTTACTCCAGCGTTTTTTTTTATTTTTGTTTCGCAAGAACCAGCGCTGTTCATATTTTGTATACTGTATAGAACATTCAGGTACGTTACTAATCTTACGATAATACAGGTCTTTTATTAAACTCTGTACATAATAAGCAATAACAAATATTCGTGCATTATTCGTTTACGTAGCAACTGCTCGTCTAGTCTTTTCGCGTTTGAACCCATCCCAGCTCCGACGCCAAATTAAGGATGAAAATACCAGTACTAAAGATTTTACAGCACTGTAATCTTTATAGATAAGTGCTATAAAGACATGGTTATGTCCAGTTATGATTTGATCCCATTGTCGTATTTGTAGTGAATACCGCGTCTACGCATGCTTTAAAATATTTTAATTCAATTTCGGTATTTGTCTCGGCATGCCGACCCAAAGCAATGGTGGCACGTGTATTCATTCATTCAAGCAATGCACGAAACTGGCCTCGGCCTTAGAAGTAATGATTTCAACTTCACCTTTTCTCAAATTATTTCGTACTATATAAATATATCACTGTGCATGAAAGCACGCTGAGAAATTGAATTTTAATATGGACGGCGATTTTTGCTACAAATGTTGGCTAATGCATGTCTTTCGTGTGTAAAATGTTAACCAAACGTTTCAATTCAAAATTTTGTATATATATGACTTGAGAACTTGTTTTAATTGACATGATTAATTTGTACAACTACAGTATACGCACGCCGTACAGGATGGACATGAATATCCCACCATTTTGTGACGAAAAATTAAGTTCCAGATTTTTAACCTCAAACTATTCTGATTAATCTATTTCTGAGTCTATTATAGAGGGGTTATAGAAGGGCAGCGGGTAATCTCTACGGCAAACAGTTGACTTTATAACTTAGATTAATCCAGTAAGACGCCACACCTCCGGGACAACCCGCTTTACGAAACACATTACTGACATTAGACATTGTACATAAACCTATCTTGACCTGCTTCCTGTTATCCGATCACAATCAACAAACCTTTTCCGGGAATTTTGTGCACATAAGTGTATTGCGCGAATGCATGTAAGCGGAAGTTTGTGTTCCTTACGTTAGCGTTGAACGATGTTTCAATTCGGAAAAGAGTTTTTTAATAATTTATTATTATTATACAGGCAGCGACACCGTAGAGGCAACGTCTTCGTGCGGGTGTAAATACCTGCGTCTTAGATAAATCAAAAATTCCTGACGTTTATGACAATAGTTAGGCGAATATTTTGGAAAATGGGATCAATGTATAGACGCAAGTCGTTCACCCGAAGTGAATATTGTGTGACAAGGTTATTGTGCAGTCTAGATATTACTTTGCGGTTAATTTGCTTAAACAGCTGGTTATATAATTTAAATTTTCTTCAAAATGAATTTTGTATCTGTCATGATCGTTTCCAATAAGGCAATATGTATTTAGTACGTTGGTTTTATTTGAACAGCAGAAAGATAAAATTAACTTTTCCCACCTGACATAACCTGTAAGTGAAAACGCGCCCTAGCAATGAATTTATATTGAACCCGATTTTAATGAGACCAGGTGTAACTTTTTTTAGGTTTTTCTCAACTCTAAATTTTTTTAAATTAGGCGCACTATGAAACACAATATGCCTTTAGTTAACTTTTTATAAAATGTTATTTCCGTGCAATGCTTGATAATTTGCAGTTTTTTTAAAACTACATTCACCGAGGAATTATAGGAACTGAAAACAAGGCCTAGTGTCAGGTACTGATGATAAAGTAAATATAAATGATAAAGGAAATCTTTTTCAATCCCACCTTTTGCTATGCAGCTTGAAACATATGTAAATGTATAACTTCACATTACGTTCAATCTTTGACTTTGTGTACTTCAGACCCACCTGAATATGGATAACATAGCACTTGACGACCAAGCAACTGTAAGGGACAATGACGTGCCTAACTCGAAGTATGCAGATGAAGCAGAGAATACGCAGTCAAATTTTACTATCATGAAAAATGTCGTGGTTGTTAGCTTCGCATTTCTTTTGCTTTTTACTTCATTTCAATCACTGCAGAACCTGCAAAGCAGTCTGAATAAAGACGCGAATCTTGGTTTAATCTCGCTGATTGTCATATATGCCAGCCTTATCGTCTCGTGTATGTTCATACCGCCTGCTGTGATTGGTCGTATTGGATGCAAATGGACGCTGGCTGCTTCTATGGCTTGTTATGCCGCATTCATTGCCGCGAATTATTATCCACGATGGTACACGCTGGGATTTACTTCTGTACTTCTTGGTGAGTACAAATTGAAATTTTAGGGGCGCTCCATTTTGGGAGCTGGTGTTTGCATGCATGGTAAGATATGTATAATATAGCATCAACTGTGGTATAACAAACTGCCTAGAATAGACAAAAAGATGCAGTTGTTATACCACAGTTGATGCTAAGTTGGTTAAAGACGGTGCCACGCTGCTCCTTGGTTTTATTTTAGTGTACCCTACACACACCTTGTTTGTATGTGCAGTAAGCGGCTTTTTTGCAGCATTCCTATTTTATACCCTCTAAACATGTCCCCATAATCAACCAAAACAATGACATTCAATTTTTTTCTGTTACACTCTACCTGAAATGAACTGTAATCCTTAAATAAGTTAAATTACGTCATTGGCTTATAACATACCTCACAACGATAGTTTAGATAAAAGTTTGTGTCTCGTAAAAAGAGTATGCAATGGGTAGTGTCCCATATTTCCACGTCAACACTCCGTATTGCATATTAACTCATACCAGGTTTCGGTGCTGCTCCGCTGTGGTCATCAAAGTGTGCCTACCTCACAACAACGGCCATGGCATATGCAAAAAACAACAATCAAGACCAAGATACAGTAATAACTCGATTCTTTGGGATATTTTTCATGATATTTCAATCCGCTCAAGTTTGGGGAAACTTGATTTCGTCAGCTGTATTGCAGCGATCTGAAAAATCATCGGTAAATTCTACAAATTCCTCTGGATATGACGTTAGAGAATTGTGTGGTGCCAATGATTGTGGCGCAGGTATAGTGTATGATATTCACTTTGTACTGACTCTAAAATATATATTTTGCTGCCGATGTAAAATTCCATGTTTCTATGATCATGTATTTGAGCTAAAGTATAACGTAGTCATTGTCTGTCTGAGGTTTAGCGTTTGAGTAGCTTCTTGGAGCATGTGATTTTTGCGGCAAACAAAATAACTTTACCACTCGATAAATTTTACCAAATCGTTTTATTTAGACTTGTCCCAAAATAGTTCATCCGTCCTATTAGTGCCTGACCATTCCACAGTCGTGATGTTGGTGAGCATATACCTCGTATGTGGCGCTCTGTCAATTGTGGTCGTACTTCTATTACTTGACAAGCTACATGATGAGGATAAAAAAGAACGACCGCCAATGTTTCGTTTGTTTTTTGCCACATTACGTCATCTCAAAGATTATCGGATGATTCTTATCATTCCTCTTACAATGTACAGTGGCCTGGAACAGGGCTTTGTTTTCGCAGATTTTACGAAGGTTAGAATATTGATTCGAGGTTAGGTTATTCGAGTTTAAAACGCTTTCACGGTCAGGAGGGGAAAATGCCTGACAGACCGAGGCCTGAAAGTCTATGTATAGTTCACCCTGTCTAGTGATTTATGGTCAGGCATAATGCACCAAATCTGTCCCCGAGGAATTCCTAGTAAGCGTCAGTCATCAGCTCGCGTTGATTACGTCCCTGTCCTTTGTACACACCGCAACAGTCCCTCTAAGAAGTCGAGAGTGATTCGCGAATCGTCTGACTATTTTTCAGATCAAGGTCTCGTTCGGTTCGTTAACGGAATTACCCAAACAAATCACTCCACCAACTAAGAACGGCCATCCACCACCCATAAATTCTAGTGGATCGTTCGTAATCGAAACTAGTCATGCATAGGTTTATATTATTGGTAATACCCAGGTATTTTCATTAAGCTCTATTACTTTATCATAACTGAATCTAAGACTGCATATATATGCTAGTGATACAGATATTACTGGTTGCCATCTGGCCTGTGCCTGGAAAATACATTTCTGAAAGATCATAATGCATGCATGGTATCTTCATTCATCGATAGATTATCAAGCACATATTCTTCTGTTTAGTCATTTGTCACATGCATCTTTGGAATTGATAAAGTTGGTTATGTTATGATATGTTTTGGCATTGGTGACTCATTGTTCTCATACCTGCTTGGCAAGTTGGTAAAATACGTTGGACGAATACCGATATTTATCTCTGGCGCAGTCATACACCTTGTTGTTTTCATTGTTCTGCTAACCTGGAAACCTGACCAGGACATGATTTCTGTCGTGTTCCTTATGGCTGCGCTCTGGGGTTATACTGACGCCGTCTGGCAGACGCAAATTAATGGTAATATTAATATTTAAAGTATTCACTATCAATTTGGAAGGTTTCTACCGTTTAAATGAAACTGCAGTAGCGTAGCCAGCCTGTCGATTTGTCCCGCTATGCTAATATTTTAGTGTTCACTGACTGTGAAAACAATAGATTTCTAAAGGCATGAATAATTATAATAACTCGAAATTTACACAGCGGGACAAAATCGTCAGGCTGGCTACGCCGCCACTGAATGAAAGGCTTCTACTGTGTTGAAACAAAGCTGGAAAAATATGCGATTTTCACCAAGATGTTTAAAAAACTCTTTCCTACCTTCCTTTATATGGTTCAAAAAATATTTCATTCAACAATCAGAAACAAAATCTATTTTAATTTACATATCGGTTACCTTTTTTACACACTGCATGTACAATATCATTATCAGAAGTGGTCAGCCAGTGGACAGTTACATCACTTACATACGGCGCAGTTTTGATAGTTATTTGGCAGCATTTCTAACAGGCTATTTATTTCTAGCGTTGTACGGAGTTTTGTTTCATGATAATCAGGAAGCAGCGTTCTCTAATTATCGTCTTTGGGAATCGCTTGGTTTCGTCATCAGCTTTGCCTTGAGCAGTTTTATATGTGTCAGGTATGCTGCAAAAAAGACACTTATTTCCACGAAAGTTATCAGCGCCATCTTTTTTCATATCACCGTTATTACAAAAAGAGTCTTTTTTGACTCGGTCCGATATATCTCTCGGTTAATAAGAAGTCTGATATCCAAACATTCTTCATATTCGCAATTTACATTAACATCTACCCACTCATGATTATCCATCATCATAATACAGTTGTCATATCAAAGTCAGACTAAATAATAATTGGATTTCGCAAAATCATATCTGCCATACTGCAATCACTTTGGTCATCCGTTTTGGTTATCCGTCCGAAATGAATTAATGCAATTATTTCCCACCTTATAGGGTTAAAATATACATCCTCATTGCAGTTCTTGTGATTGGAATGATATTGTACGCAGCTGTGGAAGTCATGTATAGACAGTCCTCTAAAAATTTCAATCCTAAGCATAACGAGTAAAAAACTGAAGTAGAGTATTTTCTTCATAATTTGTTTAAAAACAGCTAATTTAAAACAGACAATAGTAAACACCAGTTGGTAGTACTAGAGAATATTAGAAAACTTGTATGATTCCTTTCTTTACTATCAACGTTATATTATATGCTATATGAACTATTGCAGGAATAATTATTCGAGTGTTATTTTGAATGTTTTCTAAATGTGCTTGGGATTGTGTTCATCATCTGTTTATCATCTGACATGATGTCATTGAAAACATCTTGGCTGTAATTTGAATCTGACCATTAAAATGACCAAAAATCCCAATATTTCCTATTAACGCAGCCTACGTCGTTGACCCATCCGTCACGGAAGGCCAGTTGCACAGAATTGGCCAATCAGAGTCATGTATTTCGGAGTTAACTATAGGATTTAACTATGCAAAATGTAAATAAATTATGACTTTTGGCCCTTCACTCGATGCAGGTAAATTCTTGAGGTTCAAAGGGTCTTAATTTCGAGTGGAATTATGCACACTTCAAATTCAAGCCAGGAACAGTTGAGTCAACTACCAGTCCTCCGACAGGAATCGAACCTATACGCTTTTGCGATGCCGGTGCAATGCTCTTGCCACTGACATATGCAAAATGTAGTTAAAAAAATTTATACAACCGGCCTCTGTCTTCCACTTATATCGTGACCAATTAGATATAGCCGAGTGCTTTGCGGAAACGATAATATATGCCGCTATGTGTCACTCTGCCATGACGTTCAAATGAAGACAAACAGTAAACTGTAAACGATCGTGAACTCTAGCTACTAGTTGCATTTCTTTTCTCCTCGTTTTCTGGTTTATGTAATAGTAGAACCACAATTAATCTATATGGCGAGGTTAATCTTTCCTTTACGTCATTCACGTCTTAAAGGTACTTTATTTTGTAATATTTTTTATTTTTACTAGCTGTATATAGATATACGTTCAGGTTACTCATGTCAACTTCAACCTCAGAAACCTAAGGCCCCGTTTACACTATACCGGATTGCTTCTGAAGTGGGTACAAATTTGTAGCTAAAAGACAGTAAAAGGTTTTACTGTCGGAGTTCGAAATAATCGTATTACTGAGTATAAGTGTTGCGTTACTGGAGCATTCACGAATGCGATTACTGATTTCTGACTCCTGTTAAAACGACCTCTATAAGCCGGATTATTTCAAGACACTGTGGGCGAGAATCGTGGCAAGGGATGGATATTTCATTGTCTTTCAAACTCATTAGTTCTAGCCGAGTGTTTTGGAAACAATAATATATGCTGCTTATGTATCGATAACTCTGCCATACGATAAGGGTTGCTTTGCGCTTACCCGTTTTTTAGACCCGAGTACGTAAAAGTCACTCAGGCTAATCCTTCTTATATACGTATATGTCTATTTGAAAAGGTTAGGTGAATAAATCGAAAGAACTTTGTTCTCCGCATACTTTAGTATGCATTTGTTGACCCGTGTGTTAGATGACAAAAATTTAGCAGCATTTAAAGCTTTGCTGCTACCACTGTCGCGTTTTTTGTACGTACCGTGCACACGCACGTAAAAGTTTAAATGATGTTTATGAAATCCACGATTGAATAGACGCATAGAGTTGAATTCTGTTGATGATTTGGAGTGTTTTTTCTGGCATAAAATTAATTATGCCGCAACTTAGAAGGTTGCGTGTACGCACGTGCAAACAACGCGACAGTGGAAAGCAGCCTTAAATGGAAAGCAGTCTATATCAGGCCAAATATATATATATATACATATATTCACCGTGGTTTCTAAACAATGAAATTTACATGTACATATCAAACTACACAAATATGATTACAAATAAATAAAAAACGCAAGACAAATATCTGATGCGCTCCCACTCGCCTGATCGCAGGTTAACCCGAGATCAGTAGATCCTACAACCACAGTCAAACAGTGAACGATCGTGAACTGTAGCAGCATTGCGTTTCTGCTTGTTTTACTGGTTTGTGTGAATAGTAAAACTACCGAACAAATTTACCATGGCGAGGTTAATCTTTTCTTTACGTCGGTGTCATTCACACCTTGAAGGTAATTTATTTTGTCGTATTTTTTAGCAGAAGATACGTGCGCATTATTGCCGCGCACCACATTTGACACGTAAACTAGGGATCCACCAAACCTGATACTCACAGTTTTTCTTTTTACTGCTGGTAAAAAACTTGAGAAACCTTGAATCAAATCGAACGTTTATTCCCTATAATATTGACGTTGACGAAGCATCCGTCTCTGCACTAAGTGTTCTCATGGTTCATTCGCAACTGACCTTCTGATAAAATATGACGTGTATTCTCCAGAAATTTGGATTTATTTCTGATTTACAAAATCGTTTGTTTAATAAATAAGTAAAAATTGAACCTAGCTTATTGTACCAGCGATTCACGATCAGATCGGCCAACCTGAGATGAATATAATTATACTAGTTATGAAAGAATTTTCAACACTACCGTATTTATTTTTGTTGAGTATGCGAACCATTAAGTGTACTGTAGCGTGGTACTTCAGTAGCACTTGCGTGGTGCAAAAGTATAGAGTATGTGCGCAGAAGAGCGCATAATTTTGGGATATTAAGGCCCTGTCTGCACGATGCCGCAAGAATTCGAATCATTTTCTGATTCTTCCGTTTTCAGCGGGCGAAAACGCCGGAACGTGTGGACGGTACGCGTAACCGTAAGAATATTCTTGCGTTTCTTGGTTAAGAATCATCAAGGCAGAGGCTAGGCGTTATCTACCGAAGCCGTAGCCTGCAACGCAGACTATATATATGGGATATACCCCATATATAGTCTGCGTTGCAGGCTACCGAAGCCGTAGCCTAATGCAGACAACACCAAGCCCGGCCTTGATAATTCTCAATAACATGCGAAAACCGAATCCAATTATTTTATTATTATTATTATATTATATACAATATTCGTTTTGATTGATTAGCTACCTATACAAATTTGATTAATAGCGTTTTCGAATCGTTTTCGACTTTTTGTGTTTATACGTGTGGACGCGCGAATAAATATTTTAACGGAAATTTAAATATATTTTTGCGTTTTCAAATTCGTCCGGCCTCGTGTGGGTTTTAATCCTACACCAACATATCATCACATTTCTCACTGCAACCTGTAATATCACGAACTCATGATCATCTTTGTCTTGCGTTAACCTAGCTATACTTGGGTTTCAAAATGTTAATCTTCGCCCATTTCTTTATATAAGGCAAATAAACCGCAGTTTATTATATCATGTGATGCGCCATGCGCGTCTATTTGTATAATCATGCAATGCATGGATGAATCGATCCTAATAAAATTAATAAAATACAAAGCAATCTATGCACTGTATCTCTATAATAAATTCCGGCTCCGCTAGATATTCTCGGCTCTGCTACTGCAATCTTTATAGAATATAAACGTACCGCAATGAATATATGTTCCAATATAGCCAGGGAGCAGCGTGGCAGGGTCTTCAAACAACTTAGCATCAAATGTGGTATAACAACTGCCTAAAATAGACAAAACACTTCTCGACGTTTCGACCTGAGGGCCTATTAAAGTCAGGAGAGTAGTTGCTAACTGACGAAGGCCCTCAGGTCGAAACGTCGAGAAGTGTTTAGTCTATTTTAGGCCAGTTGTTTTACAATGAGTATATATCTTCTCACCTTAATATCTGACCTAATATGATACCTGTCGTGTTAACCAAAATGTCAGGTGATTTGCAGAACGTATATTTTTAAAATGTATTTCCGAGTGTAGTTGTCAACTTGTGGTGTGTTTCCAGTTATGCCTATACGTTTTAGCATAAATTTCCCAAATTTTGGTAAAATTTGATCCACGTATACCCTAGCTGAAACTATTTTTGATAATTTGATTTGTTTTATAGCACAAATGCAACTTCTTCCATCTCTGCTGCACAAGAGAACAGTGACCGGTATGCACTGGGATCGCGAAGTGGACGTTGCCGTTATTGGCTCAGGCCTTGGCGGAATGACGTCAGCTCTGTGTTTAAAAGAGATGGGGATCGATAGAATTGAGGTTTTCGAAAAAGCAGCCAAATTTGGGGGTGCCAGCGCTGTTTCTGGTGGCGGTATATGGATTCCAAATAGCCATTACGCTAAAGCCAGTGGATCACAAGATTCCGTTGAAGATACAAAAACTTATCTTGACAGTATCATAAACTATAACGAAGTCCCCGAAGAGCTTGTGGACAGCTACATTGAAAACGGGCCGAAAATGTTGGAATTTGTTACAAGAATGGCATCGGAAGTTAAGTACGTCTCCCTGGAACACTATCCCGATTACCACTCCCAGAGCCCAGGCTCCCGCACAGGCGGCCGTTCACTAGAACCCATGCCACTAAACTGGGATGAGCTTGGTGATGACATGGGCGCAATACAAGAAAGTCATTTTGATAACTACATACTTGACCGTTGGCTTTTCACCCAAACTGAAGCCCATCACCTTATCACCCGCACACCTGAAGCCTGGAAAATTGTGGGAAGAGAATTGGCACGATATTTCCGTGACACGTTTTGGCGCAAAAGGAACAACACGAAAAAGTCGCGTCGTTTGACACTGGGCATCGCGGGTATCGCGCGCATGTTTCTCGCCTTGAAGAATCGGCATATTCCGGTGACGCTCAACTGCGCGATGACCGGGTTGATAACGGAAAGTTCAGGAAGGGTAATCGGTATCAAAGCGAAACACTGCGATCGAGATATAAACATCAAGGCTGAAAAAGGCGTCGTACTTGCAACGGGAGGCTTTGAGTATAACCCTGATTTACGCAAGAAGTATCTGCCAAAGCCAAGCTCCGCAGAGTGGTCAGCAACTGGCATACGGACGAACACTGGTGACGCCTTACTCGCGAGTTTGTGCCTTGGCGCAAAAACCCGGTTGCTGGACAGTGCCTGGTGGGGTAGTACCGTGAAAGCACCCGACGATCCATCATCGCGCCTTTTAATCATTCCAAAAACCCTGCCTGGTTCTATTGTTGTCAATATGCAAGGAAAACGAATTGCGAACGAGTCGAAAAACTACATGTCTTACGGAAAGGAGTTTTTCGCTTCACATAGTGATGCTAGTCCCAACTATCCCTCTTATCTGGTGTTCGACAGGCGCTTTCGCGAGCTTTATTACATAGGACCTTTGAAGACTAAACATCTCCTCCCTGACAAACGTATCCCAAATGACTACTTCACCTCGGGCTTTTTGGCGATAGAGAAGAGCATTGATGCGTTGGCCGATAAACTCGGTATCGATAAAGTTGGCCTAAATGCGGAGATCAATAAGTTTAATGATTTTGCCAAAACCGGAAAAGATGAGGATTTTAAACGTGGAGATACGGTTTATGATCGTTACTATAGCGACCCAAATGTCACGCCTAACCCTTGTCTTCACTCAATCAATCAAGCGCCATTCTATGCGATGCGAGTGGAGCCGGGCGATATTGGAACGCATGGAGGTATGGATACAAACAGTCATGCGCAAGTTCTCAAGGAGGATGGTAGTGTGATTGAAGGTCTTTATGCAATCGGTAACTGTGCTGCAGCTATCTTACCTAGTTACCCAGGTCCAGGTTCTACTTTAGGGCCAGCAATGACTTTTGGCTACCAAGCGGCAAAGCATATTAGTGGATTTGAACATTAGGCGTTCCCTCTCTCAGCAATGTGATAAAGCGGAGGAGAACACAGCTGGAGAATTCTTAATCTAATTTTTGGGAAACTAAATGTTAAATGCATGTTCACATATTGCATACTTCTGATTAAAAGGTGCATGATTTATGATAGAGTTTATCAAGTGTTATCATTATTTATCATTAAGTTTCAGTGTAGTGGGACCAGATTATTTAGGATCGCAAGTTACCACCAGGGGGAGAGGAAGTGGGAGAACTACCAGACAGTACCGTCAAATTAATACTCCACTACTCCTCTACAACTACTTCGCAACAGGACAAAAAAATAATCGTGGATTAATTAAAAACGATCAATAGTTTTAAAACTTAAGCATAAAAAGATCCTACTTAGTAAATTTGAATTGGGATGATTAATTGTAATAACCTTCTTAATCATCGTAATTGTAAACTTCAGGTGCATGTAATTTCTATTAAATATAACAGGCATTTTCCTCTTTTTCGAAGTCATAATCCTAACGGTCAAAGATTCATGGCTGGGGTGTCATATGTATAACCATAAAATATCGGCGAATTGAGCTACGATCACCGACCGATATAGGCAACTACCTCATGTTACTGGGGTGTTTATCAGTGTTCTTATTCATAAATAAAATCTGTATAGGGTTTCACTTTTCGGAGTACGAACTTCTTGTACTGTATGGTAGATGCCAATTAACAAAAATAGTGTTTGTTTCGAGGATTCTTTGAGGGTATAATCTCAACAATGCAATAGAAGCTATTCTGTGACAAATATGCAAGTGAAGATTCTGACTGGGTAGGCAAAAATTAGTGGAATAAAGGAGCCAATTGTGCTGTGCAGAGCCTTCATCTAATGCCCCGAAACAATCGTTTTTAAACGATAAAACTTTCTGGGGAACGTCTGACGTGACTTATTTTGTTAAGCATTGCGTTAGATATATAGATTTATTTGCTCATGTTTCTTTTTTTAAAAAATGAAGGTATATAGGTTTCGTTATTGCATTTCCGTTTATTGCGTGATTCGACTCGGTTGTGAAAATGATAATTCTTAGGAAATTCAATTCATTGACATTAATTCCAATGATTTTGCGTGACATGAACTGTTATGTTGAAAGCAAAACTCAGTGAGTCGGCGATCGGATCGAATCGAATCTGATACATCCTGTTATTGTGGTATATATATTGAGCTACTCCAGTCTTTCAGATTTAGTTACAGTTTACTCTTTGTGTTTTGCGAATTGAATTCATTTAACATGTTAATTGCATGGGAGACGGCTATACAGCTTTGTGTAAGTATTTGAATGACTTGTATATTAATTACTCTAGCTAGTCAGCCTTTGATCCCAATTATACAGCTCTCTCTCTCTCTCTCTTCCTCTCTCTCTCTCTCTCTCTCTGCATGATGTCACGTTCGTGTCCTGACTAAATGCTGTAACTTTTCACAGAAGTTGTGCTACATGAAAGTGTCGAGGAATTCCATCCTAAATCTTTTTGCTAATAAATCTATGTTTTCTGGGATTTGAAAATCATAAGACCCACTTTATCTTGCTTATTGATATTAATATCCATTTAAATGTGTTGCCCGAGAAATTAATTGTGGATTGTCTTTCATTATTTTTAGCAAGAAAATTGGTAGCTTATCGAAATGGCGCAATCAGCACTAAACCTCCAACAATATGAGGATCTCGTTCATGCCATTGATCGGGTGCCAAGATTCGCCACTGGAGTCAAATCGTTCCCGGAGATGGCAAAAATCTATTATGAGAAGATATATTCAAAGGCGTTAAATGAAAACGTACCACCAATTTTTGAAATCTTCATTGCCTTTGTTTTTTCCAAGTTTTCACTGAAGGAAAAACTGAGGGAATATTTCGACGAAGAGCCTCCATTTGAGCTTAAAGAGGCAGTTTTGTCGGGGAGTTGGTCTGAAGGATTAGTTTTATTTGATCCAGATTCATTTGATCCTCCAGATGTAGACTTTCTGTGTATACTTAAAAACATTAGTTTTACTGAAGAAGATCAAGCAACTGGTGACTTGTCTATCATTGACAATTCTCCTTTCGTTAATGCCTATCTTTCGGACATAAAGTCACTTGAATTATGGCAAGCGTATTTTATAGAAGCAGCATCTGAAGCATTAGAAGGTAAAATATGCCAGATTTCCTCAGCGAAACTCAAAGAACGTCTTTATGATAATTACTCAAAAGGGGACAATTTTTTTACCGTTTCTTCAGAGCACTGCAATCCGATTTCAGATGGCCCTGCTTTAAAACTGTCCAGAGTCTCGGCCGGTTCTTCATCTTTTGGCGACAATTTATTACAAACTTTGCTAGAAAACCTTTGGCGATGTAGCGATCTCGTTTTAGCAATCCAATGCCATGGTTGGCCGCGAAATTCTCTAGAATGGATTCGTCGTGAACGAAATTGGCCTTCAATAGAGGTTGTCGAAAGAATCACGAAAGAGGGCTTTCACATTGTGGCTAAAAGTTCCTGTGAGGGAAATTTTCGATTGTCGTTTTCCTGGGCAGAAGGAATTCTTATTGCAAGTCTAAACAAAATGCAGCATAAGACAATTAGAGCATTCAAGGCGGTCATTAAATTGCTATTACCATGTAATCCTGACCAAGAGGAAATCTTGGAATCCTATCACTTAAAAACAATTGCATTTTGGCACATTGAGAAGTCAGACCCAGAATCCTGGAGTAAAGATAATAGTGCAAATCACCTGCTCCAAATGCTTAGAGAATTAAATCAAGCATTGCGTAAGAAAAGTCTGCCTATGTACTTTATAAGAACTTACAACTTGTTTAGCAAGGTCGAAAATTTATCGCAATTGGAAAAGTTGTCAGATAAGGTGGATGAAATTTCGAAAGACATCTCAGGCTTGACCAATGCTGTAAGAATGGGCGCTAGTTTTCATTTTTACGAAACACATAGAGATTATTTTAAAGCGTTTTTCCCAAAATGCTAACTAAATTTTATTTCGTGGTTTTAAAAAACATTTGTTTCGCGTGACTGGAAAGGTTTATAAGTAAGCCATATGGAAAAAACTATTAACGCGTACTGCTAGCTAGGTATTAGCATTATTATATTATTAAGTTTATTATATCATTAAGTTACTCCAATAGGGGTGGGGAGATCACTTGGTTGAATAACCATTGCAATTCCTCGAATGACCACAATAGCATTTTGACCATAGTTTTGACCAACGACACTTTGTTTAGAGTAATGTGAAGTATATCGATTTTGAAATAGCAATATGGCGGTGAAATTCATCAAATTTTATATAAAGTATAGTTACTTTATATAGTAATATAAATAGTATATTATTTTTTTATTTTACCTCGCGAGGGAGTTTAAATTAAAAACAATCCGTCTTCGAAAAAATATTGCTCCTCCACCCTGTGTGCATCCCACTGATTACACTGACGAAGTTTCGTATATTTGTACCTACTAAGAGCCTGCGATCCTTGAAGAAACCAAAAAATTCGAGCCACTAAGTTAATATAAATGGTCTGAACAAGTGAATTTATGTAATCGAAGTTTTATTTTTGGTAGTTAAAAAATGTTTGTGCATTAATGCACTTTACTATAAACGAAACAGAAATGTTTTCGATGCATGCACACTTACGTTTTTGCTCTACTTTCTGATACTTTTTGATACTTTATGCAATTTGGAAATATGGTAGATTTGTGCCATGAACTTCATACAAGAACGAAGGTCGATCATGAACGTAGCGACAAATTGGTGGGTAGTAATGTAGTATATGATGACGTATGTAACCAGTGGCCCCAACGGGTCTTTTTAGTAGTAAACTAAATTAGGCTAGGGAGTGGAGTACGTACCCTAAGGGAGTACATTAAATCTGGATGTATATTTAACTTTGTACATTTCACTTTGTGCATTTTAGTTATGCACAGTGCGTGAAATGGCATTTTAGGGCCATCACATCAATTCTATTCTTTATACATGTATATGTTTTCTATCAAGATTTTGATTTGTATCACTATATTTATTAGATAAATGTATTTTTAGATAAATTTAAAGCTCCTTGTTGTTGCAACTGATCAAGCATTATGGGTACAGTAAATATATGAATTTCTATCATACTAAAAGATTTCTTCATAAAGTTGAGCTTCAGCTGAAAAGAAGTTAAATTTATACACAACTCAACACTTTTCAAAATGTAATAACATGCTTCCATTTGTAATACAGATTACATACAATTACATCCTGATTTTTCATAAGTCTGAAATTTAGTTTGGTACGGAAATGGTTTATTACCAGCTGTAAATTATAGTATATTTATTTTAACTGTTGTTATATTTCATTTAATAGAGCAAGACCATTGCAAATTTCTATTTTATATTTCAAGCTCTTGAGGAAGAACTTTTTCGTCACAGTAAGAGCTTTGTGACTAAATATATTACTTTCATTTAAATATTTTCATCAGAAGGTTCTTCTTGACAAAGGCAGATTTAAAAATGCAGGCTTACTATGATTGACTCTGTATATGTATTTTATTACTTACAGAAGATCACAAACATTTCTGGTGTCTCTATATTCCTGAGCTTTTGCGATGCAAGGCATTTGAAGAGGTAGATTAGTTTAGCATATTTTTACTGAAATATTAGAAAAAATTCTTGGCAAAACACAATCTTCTTTTTTCTTATGTATTTCATTAAACTGTCTGCTTGTAAAGGTTCTCAGTAAAAATAACTTGGGTGGGAGGCAATTCATACATACAGCTTTTAGAGCTCTAGGTTATGAAAACCCTAGATTTTTGAGAAACAGACAACAATATTGCAGCGCTATTTTAGTTAGGTACGCATTCTTTGCGATATTATATAGGATATCCTGACGATAAAAACGATTCTGCAAAAAGTCATGTAGGCTGGTCCATGAAGTCTTATGAATGCTGCGTGCAGGGCCGTAGCTAGAAGCTTAACCCCCCCCCCTCCCCCCCCAATTAAGCGGTCAAGCTACGGTCCTGGCTGCGTGAACAATCGACAATCAGTAGTAACTGATATAGTGACACAGTCGGTCAATTCACTTAGCATTCAACATTTTCAACACTAGGATTTACATTACTTCTTTGGGGACAATTGGTCGTCTATGGTTTCTCCAAGCCCAGCTACAGTAAGTGCAGGCAGTGTTGGAAGGTATTGCATGTAAAACATGCACATTAACTTGTGACAACGTTATAGACGGTGGACCGAATCTTTGAATGGATTCACACACAGTACACTCCGATGGATTTTTCCAAGCTGGCAAAAGACATATTGTACCTTATTGTACCACCCTAACCGTTGCAGAACTTGCCAGTGAAAATCCGCGTTAATGACGGACATTTCATATTCACATTACGTATTTCATGATTTTGTAGAAAACCTTTACGCAACACATCCACGCTGTTGGCAGAGACAATCCGATATTGTTGGTAGCCTACTGTCACTCATTTTACCTTGCATTGATGGCAGGTGGGCAGGTAATACGTCTGAGTTTTGACCAACACGTATTCTAGTCTGTGGGACCTAAATTGAGTCTTGCCAAATTTCAAATAGCTACGTGTGGGTCGAAAGTAGTCATGATTGACATGTGTGCAAGTTGCTTTGTGCAACCCCAGTCCCAAGCAATAGTACTAAATCACGTTTTAACGGCTAATGATATGGTTGCATGGAGGAGGCTAATTCTGTAGTTAACGATTACTAAAAATATTTGTCTGATGTTCCATAGATCATAAAGAGCATGATAACGAAATCTCTTGGTCTAAAAAACGGTCTTGGGACGGCCGCTTTTCAATTTAGAACGAAGGCACGTATACAATATTCCAACACCGTTCCGGCAATTTCCACGACCCTAAAAAACACTATCCTGCAACTAGCGCTGCCCTGTCGACTATGGTCAAAGTGTCAAACCGATCCACGGACCATTCGCCGAGACATTATTCACCAATAATATATCAGTAAAATGCTTATGTATAAGTATAGTGGTTTCCAGGCAATATAATCAGGGTATGAAATAAATAATTATCATGTATGGGAATTATATTCCCGTTATTTTTTTAGAGCGCGAGTCAGCTAAAGAAACAGTTGAAAGATTCTATAAACGGCCTTGGCGTTGATGAGGAAATGAAAAACAAACTCATCAAAGAAAAGGTTGGCTGATTGAGAATATCTCTAGTGACCGGTCACTTCGAGACGCACATGTTCCCCTTTGTTGGAATCGCCCAGCAACAATCGTTCATGGCTTAAAGTATATGCATCCTTAGAACGTTGCTATTAAACAGCGCTTTTGAGGAAATCATTTAACTAAAATTAACAGGCCTTGTTTTAGAGGCACATTTGGCTGGTCATTTTCCATTGACTGACCGTTATTTTGAGACCTGCATGAGTCCACCTGCGATTTGTATCAGGCTTCTGCCGTCTCACATACTTCCTGTTTTTTCCCCAAGATTCTTGCATACAACATGACCAATGCAATTGTTAAAGAGATCAAGCTTGAACCTGCATCGTAAGTTGTTAATTTGAAAATATTCATCCAATTTTGCTGCTATATAGGCGGGCCTAGTCTCCTATAGCCTGCATGGCAGGCGGTAAAGTTGCAGATTTTATGCTTCAGTCCATAGTAAATTATAAAGAAGCGAGTATAAGAGGCATACAGATTACTCCCGCGCTTATATTTATCATCTTATAAAACAGTTATTTCAGATAGAAGTGAGCATGCATCACTTTTCATTCTTCGGCCGAGGTCAATCAGCCGCACCTTGTCTAATCTTGTAATATTCTTTTGTAGATTCGCTGGAATTGTAAAATTTCTGTTCGTGTTTCTAATCATACCACTGGTGATGGCGTATATTATATACTGTCAATACTGTGTATATTTTAGTAGACACTGAACTTCATATACAGATTTAGGATCATTTAGATATCGGCCGGAAGCGTGTAACTTTAGTTACAACATAACCTTCCAGTCGCAGTAAAAAAAGTATACAAAATTGCCAAATATGCATGGCTGTATTTTCCGCACTTTACAATATTTTGCAGCCAAACTTTGCAATTTTACTAAGTTTAGTATGCTCTTTTCGAAAATTCCCTTTTTGTCCCAAAATCAAAAGTTGGTCTATTATGCATGCAACCTTAAACTTTGCAAATAAAAATCAACCACGGAGTGAATATATTATTACTTTGAACTAAACTTACATTAAGGTTAAGGTAAAATGTAATCTAACTACTGCTATTATTGCGTATAATTAAATTGATTAACGAGTGTAATTTTTTAATAAAACGTGATTTGCTAAAGCTGCCTTCAGTATGGAAAAATGTGCATATCTTAAGGCCTATTTGGACTACATGATAAGTTGTATGCAATTTTATCATTCTGACGGATGCAAAAGAGGGCCTATGCCACAATCTTCATTCATATTGTTCAGGGTTGAATTTAAAGTGTCATGTTTGTACGTGTGTTTATACATTAATTCACATACTCCAGGGTACGAATCGTTTGCGACAAATCGCTTAGTGTAAATGGGCTTTTATCATGCAGTTGGTCATATTTACTTTGTCTGGTGATAAATTAAAAAGATCGTCATCAAGTATTTTCAACTCAATTCATATTGCCCTAAAATAAACAGTTGAGCAACATACTAGATCTTTTAGCGATACTAGTTTCCCATCTAAATTAAGAAAAAAAGATAAATTTTCCTCCATCTAATTGAAGGACATCCTCAAGAAAATATGAGAATCTTACAGCGCCTTATCTCATCTTGCCTTGTCCTATAATAGACCTTAAAAAAAGTTTCAAATATAGCGGTGCTATGCTTTGGAATCAGCTCCCAAACGAAGCAAAATCAGCCGAGTCGCTTCGTTTGTTTAAATCAATTGTTGGACACTGAAACGCATCCTACTTATTCATATAATCTATCTATGTGTGAAACTGTCTGTGTGTATTTTGTCCTGTTTTGTAGTCATATTAACTGTTTTTTAAAATTTAAACACGCCCCTCATGGAAACCAGCCTAGAGTTGACGGGGCTTGCGTGTTTCTTGGTTTTAAATAAAGTTTACCTACCTACATACCTGAAGAAATGGGACTCAGAAAGCACACATGACACAAGAGAGAGTTAGATGGAGTTTGCAGGACACAATTGCATAGCATTGTTTTGTACTCTTGCTTAAAGGAAAGGAAAGTAGGCGTTTAGGAATCGAATTTTAATAATCCTACACTCTTAATAAATTGACCATGAATAATGTAGCAAGTGTACCTTCCTACGCAACAATTAAGGAGCATTGTAGCGCATTCGATATTCAGCAATTATTATTCATTTAATTCGCCTTATATAAAACCTATCCAACTGCGCAGGTGCAACGATGTATACGTCTTTCATTTGAACGATGCCAAGAATAAACCATTTGAAAAAATGCAGGTTGTTCTCACATGCGAGTCAGATGAAATTCTTTTGTTAGGAACAAACAAACAAGAATATACCATCTGTAGCGAGTATACATGAGCGACAGTTTCAAAAAACAATAAAAAGGAACCATTGGTCGGACTTGGTCTAAAGTTTAACATCACAATATGTATGATTAAAAAGTATGTACCGAGACGGTTCTAAAAACGAGAATATTTCGTACGATTTCCCATGTAAATATAGGCGAATCAAATCTTGTAATGCAGTGCTTTAGCTCATTTTCACATTCATTCATGTAAGCTCCGAGAGAATTACTAATTCTAAAATCCAACTCATTTTCTGATTTTAATTCATTTTGAGCTATTTTGACTGCACGTGTTTTCTGTTAGTTTAAGAAATACTTTTGTATCCGACAGTTACATAGAGACAGTAATAAAAATTGATTACTCTTATTGCAATCTAGCCATCATTTTAATAAAAAGTGATGAACAATTTGGCAATATTTACATAGAGCCAGTATACCGACACTATATAAGTATCTGTAGAGATGCATTATTTGATATAATAGTTAATGTTGCAGTATATATAAATGCATAATATCTAGACCGTGCTTGGGAAAGAAAGAATAACAGAAGAAATTTTGCTGATATTCATCGATGAATAAAATATAGTCATTGCCATGCGATCAATCAATTGAATGTCAAGGCATAGTCAAGGCAACCTTTTTTTAACCTTGTGAATCTTTTTGTCAGATTCCAATGAAAAGCTGAGAACAAGGGACAGAATGAAACACATTCTGCATTAGCCATTACAGAATCTGAACGACAAAAGCGTGCCGTATAACGAACATATAATTGCATTTATCAGTCTGACAGTTTCACTACGAAAAAAATTTAACATGAAGATGAACGACACTAACTTCTCAGGAGCAGCAGACCATTTCGCCGGAACCAAGGCGTTATACAAAATTTTATTCGTTGTCTTTGATGGCGTCAGCATCGGAGGTAATCTCGCAGTCATTCTTACTATTCTTCTAAACAAAAACATGCGCTCTGGTGTTTTCTTATTGCTTTGTAATCTTGCAATATCAGATCTTCTCTTTGCGATGTTAGCACCATTTCACTTCAAGACGCTGATGGAAAACTATCACTGGCAATACGGAGAGATATTTTGCAAAGTATATTTTCTCTCTTATCGCTTGTTGTACGCTGTTTCAATGTTTAACCTCATGGTGATAACTGTCCAGCGTTTTCGTGCAACCCGGTACCCAATCGCCTTCCGTTTTAAATCAGGAAGAACAAGCTTAATTATTGTAACATGCTGGATCCTGGGTGTGATTATTTCTTCACCATTTTTCTTCGTAATGAAATACACGAGAGAAGGCGGTCATAACAGTTGCTACCAAGAATGGCCTAACGATGAGACTAAACGCGCATATTACTTCAGCATTTACATCCTTATGTATATTTTGCCGTGTTTTTTAATGGCGGTGCTGTACGGAATCATGTTTGTGATACTACGTAAACCTCCGATTGGAGACGAAAACGAAACGCAGCGAAGACATTTAGAAAAGAGGAAAAGAATGTCGTTTATCATTGGAATTATAGTTGGGGTTTTTCGTTTGTTGGACGCCATATAATATCTTGGAGTTCATTCAAGTGATGGATCTACAATCAGGGACTCGAATTGCAGCAGGCTACAATTACTCTATTTTGGCTGTGCTATTGAGCCCACTTTTTAATCCAATCTTATTGAGTTTTATGTCCTCTGAGTTTCGTAAAGGTATCAAAACTCTCTTCCATCGTTGTTCTTGCCACGATTGTGGTAGTTTTAACGTTAACGACATCGGGAGTATTACAACACGGAATCATGAGATATAGAGATTGGGAGATACAATTCTAGTGCCAGTGCCACAGTACGCCCAAAACAAACAAGAGGAGGGAAATTTGAACCAAACTTTAATATTCATGTAGTAGATGTTATATTTACATAGTCTGGGATAAATCAAGGGTAAAATGTCCTGAATATTTTTCCACGGAACAAGCAATATTGACATTTGCATTATATTGAAAATTAACATTTCCACCAAAAACACAAGGCTTACCTAGAGAGCCCCTAGACTATTTGCATTTTAGCCAAATTTAACTGGTTTTATAGTGCTTCAAAATTGAGCTAAAATGAGTAAAATATTTAGGCCAGCTCTGTAAAATATGTTTTTGGAACGAAAATCTTAGCAACTATAGTGTTAAGGGAATTAAACCCAGAGAACGAATTAGATGCGCAAGGCCTTTGTACATTTGTGATTGCATATTGTCTGTAGGAAATACAGGGTGTCACAAAAAAATGTCCCCTCTTTTGAAATCAAGTCTTTTGTTAGTATCTGATTGCCTTAATATCATGATGAACCCAATTGAAAGCAAGACGCTTTATTTAACCGAATAACTATGCTATTTACACCATACTGCGTTGATCACGCATTCAAATTCCAACAAAAGCTTCATTTCAATAGATTGTTGGGACACCCTGTATGTATAACTGCCTTTCACCGTAGTCGTAGAACGTTTTAACCCTAAGGGCCCACGTGCGACATATAACTTTTTTGTACTAAAGAGAACAGTTAGGAAACGCGTTCCTAACAAACACTGAAAGAAATGAATCCAAGCTGTCTGGCTACTTGGACCATTTTGGTGTATACTTTAGCGGTGCTACTGTTTAAGTAATTAGGTTTCGCTAAGCATGGAACATGGAACATGCGGTAAATTAAATTCTATCCAACTAATATATGACCTACTTCACAGCAATACGGAATACAAAAACATACTACGTTGCTATAGAGGGCATTCATGCATGAGCTAATCTATGAAGTGGATGCTTTTCAATTGCAATCTTGTACGCATTCTCTAAGCTATGGATACCATTTATACCCCCATGCAACTAAGGTCTAGAGAAATCTTCGCTAAGTTTCAAAAGGAGAAAAATCTTCGATAAGAAGAAAAATCTTCGCTAAGTTTCAAAAATTCAAGTTTAACCATGTTTAACCTATTACCATCTACATTAACCCTGCCACCCGAGATTTAACGACGGGCGTGAGATTACTTTGAATGAAGCATTAAAATTAAGATTGAAGCATTAAAAAATATGACGCCAAACAAGCACATGCTATTATATTGTCAAGGTGATCAAACGATTGTCAGAATCGTTTCGTTGAATCCAGGGGTTATTCTAAGCTGGATTTGCTGCCACTTATTGGAGTTGTGAAAATATTTGTGGAGTTGGAAATGAAAATTATTGGAATTGACCATACCTTTACGAACTGCCGATTATACTGATACAGTCATTCCATGTCATTTCATTGTATTTTGTATGCTTGTTTGGCATGAATTTTTTGCATCATTTGTCTTATGTCATTTGTCATATCGTTTGTCACAACAGTAAGTGAGAACAGTGAAGTGAATGAACACTGAGCAGACAGTAAGGACATATATTATTAAAATATACTAACAGACGTAGCTGTTTGTAGTTTACTGGAATTGTAAAATTTCCTTAGAATAACCCCTGGTTGAATCTGGGAAAACGGGATCATCTAAAGAGCCCCTGGCTGAAAATACTTAATAGGAGGTGGAAAATCTCGACCTGAAATACAATGCACGCCACTGAGCTATATAATAATTATATTTGGAATTATAATATAGCTCAGTAATGCCACGCACTCATGACTTGTAAATAAATGCATGGATGTTCTTGCCGAACTCATGGACACAAATCAAACAACCGACGTTTTGAGGGATTTCAGCAATCCATACTGTTAATATAAAAATGTTGTGAAAATGTGAAGCTAGACTACACCAGACGATTAATAAACAGTGAAGGGGCCAAAGCTTTGGCCCCTGTACAACACGAAGGGCTTGATACAACCGGCCCCTGTTTATAACACACCTTCCAACTAAACATTTATTTCAACTAAACATTTAGTGATTTGCTCACCTCCGCTTCAGATTGACAAAGCCATTGCCATTTCAAAAGAGTTTGAGGCTTGAACTATTCAAATCGTATCCATGGTTCGAATGTAGGTTTTTTCTATTGCCTTCTTGAACGGTTCTTCGAGCTTCGAAATTAATTGTATCCACGTGGGTCTTGGGCATAGCGAAAAGCCAGTTTCAAATTTGACTCGCAAATTAGCATCACTCCTATTGGTGGAATTTTTCATTAATTGCTATGACTAGATCACAGTGGCATAATCAAAAAGAATTTTTTTCCAAAATTTTCCAAATTCCATCTCGTTTGTTGTGTTTGTTTGCAACTAACATTTCCTGGGGCCTATGTTGTACGTCGCATTTTGGTCGTAAACTTCATTATCATTTCATTAGTTGTTTGAGTTGGGACGTATAGCCTAGGCCTGAGGGGCAAAAAACCTCGCAGAAATCTACATTTAAAGGCTTCTCTAGTCTATACTCGATCAAAAAACTACGACATCCTTTTCTGTTACACAACTAAAATCTTGCTAGTGAACTAAAATCATTGTATTGTAAGAAAGTGTTTAGGAGAAAATAAAACTAAACGTTACATGGGCACTTAATAGCAATGGATAGCGTATTGTTGGCTGTTGGGCACGAAAATGTAAAGTGTGAGGAAATATCACTACATTACCAACCCTATAGGACTGGAGGTAAAATGCTGAAAACCGGAATAACAAGGAATTACACGTATCCACAGATAAGAAAACAAAGCGATACACAAATTGAGCTTATATATAGTGACTCAAATTTTCTAAATTTTTCCAAGGATTCCGTACGAACGCAATATGGAATTCGTTGGTCTAAAGCATTTAAACACAACAACCATTTTTCCATGTAAACCGCTGGTTTCAACGGCTGTGCAAATTATTATTATTTAGTTTCATTATAAATATACTACAATGTAAGACCTATTTTAAAATCAGTTACAGCGAAAGAGATAATATTCACATAAATTGTATGTCGCAACAATTTGCGGCCGATCCATTTGTCGCCGACTCGGTGTCGTAAGTCGGGTTTCCGACGGTCACATGCAGTTGGATGGTACTAAAGCCTGATTCTCATATCACTGGAGAATAAAGTGCTTTGTTATTATTTTGAATAAATTTTCTTCGTCAACGACCACAAACAATACATCGCCGACCATCAGTGACATATTAGAATTCACGGGAAAGTTTAAATCCAATTGCTATAATAAGTCGTCACATTTTAAAGCTATCCTTCGGAATTAAAAGAAAAATGTCTCTGAATGTATAATACAAATTAGAAAAAGATAAAATATTCATTTGCCTACAGCAAAATAAAATTTGGAAATAAAACACTCAATTAAAATCGTAATATAATAAAATGTAATAAGAAAATGCGCCTGGCGCCGTACGGTGTGACCATATAGAGCGTCCTAAGCAGGTTCCGTTGGGTTTAACCTAGAAATGTAATATCTTCATTAAAATCGGTCATGAGAAGTACTAAAATCCTCAAAATAAGAGGAAAATAATCTCAGGATATATATACGACCACCAAACTGACCAAAGATGACGAAGCTATAGTCGCCTAATTTATATCAATAAATGTCCATGGATGATGATTATATATACCGTAAGAACAATCGATTTCGCAAGGGAATTGGTCGAACAAGAAAGGCCGACAAACACCGGACGCGATTTGCCAACGCGACGCGAAAATCACGAATTTTTCAGTTTTGAAAATTTGCTAATTTTGACAATGCTGTGATATTCTTGGTAATTACTGAATGATAGTACATTTTGACTGGTCTGGTACCTATACCTCTCAAAAATTTCGTTGGGAATTGAATTTTTTTGCTTCTGAAAAAGAAAAATTCGCGTCGCGTTAGCGAATCGCGTCCAGTGTGTTTGGGCCTGAAAAGAATATTTATGACTCTGTTTGCACTTTAATTATGTCTAATTGTCTTCGATTAAATACTGGTGCAACTTACTCAGGTGGTTGAGGTTTGTTTAGAATATACCGATTTACTTCAAATACGACTTGCCGTACCAAAAGCTGAAATCAGAAAACGTGTTTAACATTTCCATGCATCAGACTGAGAACTTCCTAGGAATGTTCCTTGGGGTGGTAGGTGCCTAGGTGGTAGAAATTACAGGGAAACTGTAAAAGTACCTCTATTGAAACGAAGCTTTTGTTGGAATTTGAATGCATGATCAACGCAGTACTTAGTGGGTAAATAGCATAGTTATTAGGTTGAAGCATACAAATAAAGCGTCTTAATTGCTTTCAATTGGAGGGAATGACATTTGCAACCTTTTATAAAACTCTGGTTAGAAAGGATTGAACCCTGTTTCTTGCATGAATATTAACTTGTAACTCAAATCTTCCTCCTGGGTATAACAGAGTGTTAGCGCAAAACTTACCAGTGCAGCTAACACATTCGCCGCTATCAGCATATAAAAGACATCATTCCAACTCTAAGAGTAAAAGACGAAAATACATGCGGCTTAACCTGATCAGGCTTTCATTATATGCAGTTTTCACCTGGCCTAGCCGGGATAACTCGCTCATAAAGACATAAACAGGCCCTAGGATTACTCACACAATACTGTTTTCATTTAAAAACGTGTGTGAGAGGGGGAGAGATGGGTGAGGGGGGATGGGTGAGGGGGGGTGTTTGAATACAAATAGAGTGAGGCTGGATGAATCAATCATAGTGATCATCGGATTGAGTTTGTTGTTCACTCTGTGTTGGTTTTTACATGCTTGATGGCATATAACAGAAGTGCAATTTCGTTTCATTTGTCTACTCTTTGGGCACTTTAACTTTGAAATATTCCAGGGTAATAATTCGATGCTATAAGCGTACAACCAACCAATACTTACTCTTTTTGAGATCAGGGAGGTCAAGAGAGGCCCAAGAGCAGCACCTAGAACACAAGAAAATCATGAGTATACAGTATAACACGCGGTACTTTTTGTTGCACTGTGGACGTACGCTGACCGCGTTAGGGAGAGATTGTGACAAAATAATTGTGGCATACTGCACCTATTGATCCGGTGCCATCAATGATTGCAGTTACAGTCGCCATGGCTTTAGTGTCACCTCGAAGAGCCTTTTGAGTTCCCTGGAGAAAAAACAGAATGGTACTGTAAACTGCATGTATTATAATATATGTAAAATTCGAAAAATAGCGAATTCAATGCAAATATAGCTATTTGGAATGGCTGACACGCATGCGAGTCAATTACTTGATAGAATGTTCTCTATTTGCCACTGTACTGAACGCCAATGCACGCTCCGAATACAGTATGTATATTCAACTATCTTTTGGTCATATCCCTCTCTAAAAGACTCTTGTATATCACTTGGTCTTGTTGTGTTGTTTTAATCAAGCCCCAGAGCATTTCTACATATATGTATCTCAACTAAGCGATTTTAGCTTACCAAGTTTGCCGACACAGCTGTTGTTATCAAGCCATAAGGACCATTCACAAATATACCAGAAAAAATCATGAGAACTAAAACACGCAAAAAAGATGAACGCATTTTGAGATGTATGGAATAGTGAAGACAGACGACCTATTTCGCACAAAATAGTAAAATATTTCATGCTTGAACCATGACTTACTTATATTTGTTCCTAAATTTTTATTGCCAACAAATCGGTACATATACAGCTGAAAAAGAAGGGACAGTGTTGAACGAGTACAATGTTGTTCACTGTTATTTTTTTCATCATTTTTCTTTCCTATGCCATAGTTGCCAACTGTGTTGACAGCGTCTGCTCCTTTTTTCTATATACGAGTTTCAGCAAATGTGCAATGGACCATTCGGGCCCCCTCCAAACTATCGCTGTTCGAGTTTGGCAAATGAATGAGTATCACACGTCGAAAAGCCTACCATTTTTAGAGATTGTGGTAAGGCTTCTTCGCGGGTAATACTAATTTATAGAAATTTTGGCAACTTGGCAGAGCTATATTTTCCACATTTTTCAATTTAAAGGGGGAATGGTCCAATTGAAAAGGCATTCAAACTTTTATTATATGATTGATTTCTAAACGTCCTCTTTTTTTTCATACACCTTGTAGGAGAGACACTTACTGAAGGAGTCGCCAAAACTAAGAAGCCGACACATGTGATTCCACTGCATTGAGTTTGATCAGATATAACACCAGCTGCTATTCCACCTATAGGGAAGAGTTGAAATTTAAAATATTTGTGGCAAGGGGGTATGCATCACAGCATCCATCCAACCTCGCACACGGGGTTTCTTTAGGTAGGAGAAGGAGGTTGCATCTTTTGGGGATGCAACACGTATATACCTGTATATTAACCTTAAGGTCTGCATGTTCACACGATCTAATTTGGTCGGACCCAACTCACTTCTGATGGATGTCTTATAGTCTGTTGTCTTGTAATGTATATGAGCAGCAAATCCACTGAAGCCAATGCACTATTGCTTCATCAACAACCGACTATATTTCATACGTCAGAAGTGAATTGGATCCAACAAAATTGGATCGTGTGAACAGACCTTTAGAATACAAATTTGAACATTATAACGTTTCGAAATTATTGTGTATGTATACTCACCAATTATGCCTCCGACATCAAAAAATGTTGACAGATCGCCGGCCTTTCTCGAGTCGTACCTCTTCCCGCCAATATCTAGAAGTAAAACAACATCCTAAGATGGTGTATTGTCCGTGATGAAGTAAATCAACATGCACGAAGTGCCTAAATCTTAAAATCATATTGCTTCCTATACTTTTTCCTTTTGACTAACCTGTATGATTGATGTAAAAGGGAAGCCAGTACAGGAAGGTATAACTGACAAGTTTAGCGAAAAACAAACTTAAGGAATATTCCAAAACGCCCTATAGGGTGAAACGAACAAAGCAAAACAAAATGATATTGCTATACTTGAAAGTTTTATCGCTCATGGCCCGGGAAATCTTGGAAAGAAACAAAACTTCAGAGGAAACATAATGTTTCATCAGAGTTTGGTAACACAAGGGGTAAAATTACAGCTTGGTTAATGCATTGACCATGTAATAAATATTGGCCTTACAGAACATTTAATTGAAAACATTGTTTCTCCCAGATTGGCATTTAGGTTTCAAAGATCTAAATACTTAAAAGACTATACATGCACGCACACGTGAATTCTAAGTAAAAGATCCATAATTTACGGTAAATTTCAATGGTAAATGAAATACATACTGGAAGAAAAAAGGCACCAAAAAATGAGACAGCTTTAGAGTCTGCTCCATGTTGCCCTCTCTTTCTGATTTTAGGCCCGCCAGTCTGAACAACAAAACAGCAAATGTTGTCTTTATACAGTGAATAAGCTTTACAATATACGTCGAGGTTGACAAGTATATGGCTTGGTTGGCTTAAATAAAATGTAGGTTTTTAATTCGCCTCGACTGTTGGGCGGATTAACGTGGGGCGGAATCTTGGGGCGGATTAACGCCCTCATAATATGCTAAATACAAAAATTTTACATTTGCCAGAGAAGAGGGACATGTCAAAAGCATGGTGCTTGAATTGTAAATTAAAATACTGCTACCATATTTGTGTAAATATAAATATTGGTAGTAAATAAATATTGGTAGTAAAATTAAATAATTTGGGGATATTAACAAATTTTATTGTCATGTCATTGTCAACAGTTTTGGGCAACCTCGTACCTAGGGTCTTTTGCATCGCAACAGGGTGCTTAGGCATTCAAACTCTAACTATTGTATTGTTATGGGTGATTTCAATAGTTTAGGGGTTTGGGGGACACCCTGCACATTGTCCAATCAACAATTCATTTCAGCTTAAATGTCTCGGTAATTGACATGCGAAGGTCAGCTCAAAATTCTTTACAGAGCCGAGTACTTTTGCACTTTTCGATCAGCCGTATTCGTCCCCCCCCCCCCTTATCTACCTTATAGTAAACTGGGATAAATGAATCGATAAACAATACGGCAAATCATAAAAAACAATTTCGACACAGCCTCGTACGCAATCGCGTAATATGAATAGAAATATGTAACGTTGCATTCAGCTATTATATAATTTATGTAGAGGTCAGCTGAGAAAACACATAGTACGGGGGCTGAGTGGCTTGTGGTGATTCATGCATGAATATCTCAAAGACAGATAGTATATGACGTATTCTACTGTAATTTGGATCGAATAGTTCATCTTGCATATCACGATACGGTAGGTATGTGGTGGTATGATAACTTGTCTGAATCAAGCCCTGCAGTTATTGGTTAATAAAATTGTATAATTAGTGATCATCTTTTAAATTAGTAATCAATCGTTAATTAATATTAATTTAGTGATGAATATATCTTCATTGATTTTCATTTTATACATACGCCTAATGCAGCAGTTTCCGGTAATTGATTGGTTAATTATCTTTAAATTTTATGAAAGATTGCTGTATCTTTCACAGTTCAAAGTGCACATAAGCATACGCGTGCAAAAAAGATTTATTTTCGTGTTTCTTACATGCTTTTTACAACAACGATGGATTACAACCGAAACGCAACTCCGGTATATTTTTGCTTGATCATAAATTGCAAGAATATACTAGGAATAGGATGCATGGTATACTCACTCTGTTGCTATCTTGTGTAGTATAGTTATTAAGAAGACTCGTCCTGTCGCAATCCTTGAAAACAGGACAAAGGCGGTTTAACATTCGTAAGTGTAATATTCGCGAATAAAGATGCAACTGTCATTATGCACGATAATACGTAGGTACAAGTTAGTACTGCATAGTGCATGTATCAATTGACTTACTGATTCCTCCCCATTTAATGTGCCCGACATAGACCTGGGTTTTACCTTGAAAAATATGAAAAAGATATGATGAGCGTAATAGCCACAACCTTTGAGCACTGTAAAGCAGTTACAATATGTACAGTACTTGCATACAAAGATCAGCAAAATTTGAAATGTATAACTCAATTTGCCGTCTGGTCTATAGCTGGCCGTCCACAACCGATCAATTATTCAGCTTGAAGATTCATATCAGGATTAACCTGTCTTATTGACATGCATGCAGACTGTATGGAATATGGCATAAGGAATCCTTGAAAAACGAGGTGTACTTTCATGCGCAGTTTAACATGTCCAGAACTTTGTAGCAAAATATAATTTGACATTGTATTCAAAGGTATAGTTCAAAAGTAGTGACGAGGGATGCCTTTTCGATTAAGTTAAGCTCTAAAATAAGATTACTGTCATTCATTTCAAAGATCTTGAAAAGAAAGTTGATTAAAACACACTTACATGATGTTGAGGAGGATTACAATCAACGTGGGAAGGATCTAAATATAAAAAATATGAAATGACAGACTGCCGATATCCAGAATTAACCTTCTCAAACGCAACCTTCTCCCTTCTTCCTAAAACTGCACTTAAATGTGTATAATACTTGCTTCACATTGTGTCATTGAAAACGCAAACAAAATATCCAGCTGGTCTTAGTGCATTAAAAACCTATATATGATCACTTACCAACAACTAAAAAGAGATATATTAACAGTCCAGCTGCAATAATCATAAGACCAGGTACAATAAAAGACCACCCCCTGAAAGTAGAATCGATTTATTAGATTTTAGCTGTCTTGTACCTGTATGCATGGGTAAAAATGCTTGTGCATGGTCAAGACAGGATTGAACAATTTGAGAACTGTAACTGACTGAGAATGCAATTCCAGCGCACACATACAGCACATTGTGTGGATATAATAGAGGAAGTAACACAAGAAAAATTAAATAGAGGGAGTAACATAGGAAAGAAGATCTCTAAGAATTATACTTCCTTTTAATAGGGGACTATCAACAGGGAGCGAGAGGTGATAAATAATATTATTATGGTTTCTACTTTCTACAGTTTACTCCAAAAGAGACATTCCATAGGTACTACTCCATTCTCTTGGATAGTAATACCACTCTCATATGGTGAGCAAGACAGACATAATTATGGTACGGTATGATTGATCTTACCACTCATCGTCAGACCAAACAGCTGCAACAGCTGACCCAGCAATATTTCCAACCGATGTATGTGAATTCCAGATTCCCATTATGAGACCTCGCCTGAGAAGTGAGTAACAGAATATGAAAACATTTCTCATTCTTTTGGGCAAATTGCTCAATATTTAGATATTTGCAACCAGAGGATGTTATAAACTGTACAAAAGACTGGTCAATAGAGAAAATTTGCTAATTCAGCAGGAAAACTGTAGATTACATTTGATCAGTTAAAATGCTAGTGCTAAATTACAATCGATCAGCTTTGATTGTCTTGTGATACTTTTGTACAGTGGTGAGCTGATTATTATCAAGCTCTCTTATCCACATCGGCTCCTCTCTGAAAAATTTCCAACGCTATTTCAAGCCTTTTATTTTCATGTAGAAAGAGAATAATGTTGAGAAAGCAGTAACTAACAAAAAATACTTACTGTCCTTTACCAAACCAATTTCCAATAGCTTCAACAACTGCTGGCCATCCTGATGACTAAAAAAAATTCATTAGTGAGAAATTCACAATTGGCAATGGTCATTGTGCATGAAAGACTCAATGAAACACTTACCTGAGCCACACCTGCTAATAACTAAAAATATAAAGACTTCCAGTTACTAAATGTGGTTTTTACTGAATTACGATAGACACAGCTTAACTCGATTGAACTATCAGACTATGAAAATGTATAAAATGCATTGAACTGTGATTTTTTCCAAAATTTATATGTCAAGAGAAGCCTGCCTTCTGTTGCTTCCTGCCTTCCTAAATTAATGTTTTGGGAATAGAATTCTTAAGCAAACACAAAATAAGTGGTGAAGCATTTCTCATATTATTTTGTACATACTACAAGATTGTTGAACAAAAAGAACTCACCTGCATAATTATAAAGAATGCTAAGGAATGGATATTGAAGAAATAACCCAAACCGAAGAGAATACTAAAAATACCACTAAAGAACATTCCACCAGTCAAGAAATATCTGATGTCCATATGCTCAGCAATGTAACCACTGTAATAAAAATATTCTATATTAATTTTGTGTAATTTGGAAAGACTGAATTTCCACAGCCTTAACAGCTGTCATTGGCCTAAAATGAGGTGGAAGTCCTAAGAGGTAGAAGAAGTTGCAATAGCCAGTGCAATATTTATATGTTATACGTCTGCTTATGATTGCTACATGTAAAGAAAACCAAACACAAATAGTTCAACATAAAATTTAAATATATAGATTGTTTTAGCAGGTCTCAACATTACCTGAAAAACATTCCTATTGCATATGCTATAAGAAAGGAAGCATCAAGCCAACCCAAAAGAGTGTTTGAATCGTCACCATCTACAGGCAAAATATGAATCAATAGAAAATTTTAAGGAATATAAAAAGAAGCATTACACCAAAACTCAATAAAATCCTTAGGGAGAAGTGTGGTAAGATGATTATACAATGGAGTTCACAAAGGCAAAAAGGCATGCATAACTGTCAACTGAATTTCTTCATAATGGCTGAATGGAAATGGTTACAAGTACATATTTCCCACAATTTACATTGTTATTTAACTTAATGAAAAATAATCTACAGTAGAAGTGAAATGTCATAAACATACTGATAAATATAGCTCAACAAACTCACCAAATGGTGCCCAAGCATGACAGGTACCATTTCCAGTACAATTGGCATTCAAAGTATCCTAAAACAAACCACCACATCACTCATTGAAATAAAAAACACTCAAAACTGAAATAAGTAACAGTAACATTAGCTATTTAGTGAGAGCTAAATTTAATTTAGTGAGCCATTTAGTGACAGCTGAATATTATATACCTATACATGTCGGACATATATACTGCCACATTTAACAATTAGTCACCAAAGGCGAGGTGATTACAAACCTATATTCACTTCGCGGAATCACCGAGCCCGAGGCGGCTACTTGTTTTTGTATAAATTTCAAGGTGCTTACAAATAAGAATCAACACAATTTCATAAAAAATTATAATTACTTGAAATGTCACTGCCCAGTGACTATCACATCAGAGACAGTGAATGTTGATAAATCAGAATGCTGGAAAATCAATAGTCACTTCGAAATTTATAGGACAAACGTTGATAGCAGTTGTCACACTGTATTTTATTGTATAAATATTGTGTAGAAACTGAAGTTTTTATCCTGTATAAACATTTAGAAATAATAATAATAATACTCAAACCACATATAAGTTTTTCAGTTTTCCAAACCCAGAGAGTATTTACAACTATAATGTAAACATTTAAGGAACCATTGACAAATAGGCCTGCTGACATTTCCAGCTTTTTTAAACAGAATACGAAGGTGGCGAAATTCTGCATCTTGTTCTACTTGTTTGTGATGACCAAGATTAGGGTGATATGCTATAGGGGGAAGGGGTTCAGAATATTGCAGCCATGTCTATTAATTTTAGACAAAACTTTTTTATCAACATTCCCCCCTAAAGTAAACTATTTTAATATGGGTCTTTACAAGGATTTTGAGAATCCAGATTTAAAAAAAAACTCTGACCTTGACAACTGAGATTGGTTTTCTGGACAGATGATATGATGCATAAGCAATAAAAGTTAACACAAAAATATGAGCACGATACCTGTAAAGTGAGAGAATAAAAATTATTAAAGATCAAAGAAATATATTACAAACCAATAACATGAAATTGTTATTTGCAATTATTATTATCCAACATTTTACGGGTGTAAAATTGATACAAAATGAAAATAATTCTAAATTGCTACGTACACAATACATTATACAATATTTAAAATTTGCACGGAATATTCTAGTTTAAAGCATGCTAAAGGCACCTCTGAAATCAATATCTCTATCGTATTTTAAAAGATTGATAGCTATCTTGGCTTTAGAACAGTCAATTTTCATATTTTCTTACAACTTATCTCGATCCTTTTGTATCCATATTAGAAACTTTATGCCCCATGGTATTCTGTTCTTCTTTAAACGAAGTCGCTGTCCAGGGATCTCAATGCTTTCGCCTTCCGTGCTCATTCTCAGAATTTTAAAACTTGTAGATGAATTCCTCGTAGATTTCTAGTTTTTCTAATGTAGCATGTACTTGGATGTATATTTTCACCATATGTTTGACTAATTTTGTCGGTTCACAAAACTACCGTACTCGCCAAATTTATTAAATTTGCCTGTTCATATAAACATTGTTTGCCATTATTTTTAGTCAAGAAAAATATGCGAAATAAAAAAAGCGAGTTTTTACTTTTTAACCTGGTGAAAAATATATGTTAAGACTTATTCTGGCTTGTTTATAAGTCTCTCCACTGGTCTCTCTTACACGTCATTCACGTGGAGAACTCGTGATGACTCCAAATATCTTTCTAACATGAAGTTCTGTCAGCCTCGTACCCAGGCGCTTTTGCATTCAGTTATTGTATAGAGGTCAGCTAAAAAAACGCGAGCGCGCGGGGATCCTTGGGACATTCTGTTCTTCCCTTAATTAATTAGCTTTATTCAGTTTCTCGCTCTTCGCAAGCCGAAGGTTTTGCGAAGTTGTTTGGCTCTGCCAAAACGTTAACGAGGTATTTTTCTCTTATTTTGGGAGTAAAAATGAAAAATGAAAAATCTAAAAAAAATAATTTAATTTTTTTTTAAATCACCTGTTTTACAGGTCCCAACTCCCAATGATAGAGATTCAATCCGGAGATTGACGTTGGAGAAATCCCAATAATTTCGTCTCATTTCGTTTCATTTCCAGGGCAAACAAAACTTCACTAGGAGTACAGCAGAGAAAGTAAATGCAGGATAAATAAAAACGGTCTTTCAGTTAATATGCATGGAAATAAGCAAGCCTCTCGCTGGATATATTTCACAAGATATATTTCACAACTATTCACACTATTATTGGCTGCTATAACGCTGTAAAAGGCCCGCTCGATTTAACGGACCGAAAGCCCTGCATATAAATAATAAATACATGTGGCCACAAATTGATGATCAAGTTATAGCTGTATTGTTATAACGATTAGCTGTGCCAAAAAGGAGTAGACGATGACAAATTTGTGGTAGGCTACTCTAGTGGTAGTAATATAGGCTAATTTAAATTATCATATGTAACGCCCTTCACGCTTTCTTGCGAAAATTGTAGTTTTCTAGCTGCGCCTGCGGATTTTCGCTAGATGGCGAAGATGGAGAGTTAATTAGCATGACGCAATAATATCACACGTCAAAGAGCTGTTTCTGATACCACAGGGTCAACAATATCATGATTCAAAGCCAACTTGAACTCAAGAAAGCAATGATAATACTTGATCAGGAGTCCGTACTACGATCGTCTTAGGATCTGCATATTCATTAAACGGATTCAACACAGCGTCGTATATTTTCCTGTACGCCACACACACCAAATCACTAGAACGTTTGTTCACTGTATCCCTAAAGTGGACATGCAGGGAAGAATAAACAGAGAATACTGAAAAAATACATAGAATAGAGAAATATATAGAAATGAATGAGCAATTTAGCTTGTGACACGAAAAAACTTTCAACATCAACATCAACACACAACGCAACAATGTTTCGAAAAAGTTTTAGGCCTCAAATATGGTATCTATATATAGCAGATTTTTAAAACAGAAATTGTTTCGGAAACAAGTTGAAAGTGTTTTTAATCTGTTTTAACTTTTTTTAATCAACACAACTTCTTGTTCAAATTTTTGTTTATTGTAGCGTTGCAAGTTGTTGAAAATTATTAGTGTATACAACATCGCCTTTAGAATAACATAGCCTTATGTAAAGAACAAATGAATCAAGTATAAGGTGTGAGCAAATCATATAAAACATGTAAAATGGAGTATTTGACGGTAGCAAAGAAAACAATATATAAAGATGTCATACCTTAACCGTGTGCTTCTAAGAAGATCAACTTGAGGTAAAACTAAACTGTCTGGTGACGAAAGGTATTTGTCAAATTTACTCTACAAGAAGAACAGATAAATCTTGGCTAGTATATTTTCGCTGAACTGAATAAAAATTGCTCAAGTGCCCTTTGTCCCTGCAGAATAGATTTCTTCTAAATAGAAGATATATATAGAAGGCGTGCGATGAAAAATTATTCGCAGAACGAGGGGGCGAGGGTCGAGATGAAGTGGAGCGTCAAGTCCATGAAGTACCGCCAGTGGAATCATGCAATCAACTCACCATATAGTCTTTAATACTCTGTACATCCATTCCGTTCACTGTTGACAATGGGACCTAGGAGGAATACTGGCTGTAAATACACGATACATTTTTGCTTCAGCATAATAAAAAAATTCATTATATCAGAACAAATGTTCCACAACACGCCATCTTTGTACATCAATAAAGGAGTAGGTACATTGGAGGAAGTTGAATTTCACTGATTCCACCTCAAACATAATCACCGGTATCAAATTGGCGGTGACAACGTTTCAGATGGAAATCGACAAAATCGGTGTTGATTTCCGCACTTGATTCTTTTAACGTGACGCCCACAGGATTACGTAGTTTTATAGCAAACGCCTTTTGGGCCTTTCTGTACTCGATTGCCACTTTGTGTGAAGACTGATATATTGTATACATTTCTCATACTAAGATGTTAATATGGAATTAAGGATAACTGTCGGGGATGCATGGTGGACACAATTTCCTTCAGCAATCAACATTTGACTGAAGGGTATTGAGATCAAGTAAAGAATAGCACATGATCTTTGAAAGAAACATTCGTTTCTTCTTTGAACAATATATTAAACTGTCCAAATCTGTTCCTAACTTACTAACTTTCATTAGTATACACCCGACTATTGTCTATTACAAATCCTACATTCTGATTGGCTACTCAACCATTGTCTATTCGTGATGGTGAACGTTTGGGAAAAATTCGCTCGCGCGACCGTATAAAATTGAATTATTTAAATTATTTTTCGGTGTAATTGCAGTGTATCGATTATTTTCTCGAAATTAATATATCTAGGTACAGAGTGTATACTAAAACAATTAGACAACTCGCCTTCGTTGTCTAATTTTTAATTAGACCATGCATAGAGTAAATTCAAGACGAGGTTTCCGTTTTCATAGCGTAGAGAAAACAGCCTGGGTACGAGGTTGAAAAAACAGCTGCCAATCCTATCGCCAAACCTTAACGCTGTTTAATTCGTGTATTATTTACAAAGCTAATATGGCGTACACACTCTCATGATGTATTAAACAACGACTTGAATTGTTAATGAGGAAAACCATGTATTATCTTTCACAAACCTTTTGAGCTGGTTGATCTTGAATCATATTATAAATACTTCCAATTCCAGACCTTTCCAGAATAAACGATGCTTGTTCACTGACCAAAGTATCTTGGTGTGCCTCAGTCTATAAATCGATTTAGGCGGATGACGAGCATGTTCATGATTCATGAAAGACGATCATAAATGTGATCAATATATACCTGAGCCGCGAGCATTTCAATATGTTTATCCGTAAATTCATAGACGGCTAAGGTTGTTTGCATTTGATAAATACAGTTGACCATATAAGCCGCCATATCACAGGTACTTAAATGACTAGCGGACATTGTACACATCTGCAACAATGGATCAATGAGACAAGAGATAACCTGAACATAACAAAAAAAGAAAACGCTAAGGACAGAACGTTGATTTCTTTTCGCCTACAACGCAGGTTTAATGTTCTTATTAAGAAATTTTCCGTGTTTCTATACAGTTATAGAAACACGCGTGGGAGTTTGGGAGAACGAGAAATAATCAGTGGGAAAACGAGCCCGTATTATAAAGTACTATCCGAGATCATCAACAAGGAAGACAGCGTGAACGTCTAGGCTTGTCCTATAACTGGTCCAGACCAGCTAGGTCTAGGGGCCAGGTCTGGGCCTGAAGTGTAAATGCAGCTTTACTGACACCTGCATGGTATTGTTTACGGTTGTGTAATAATAGTGGTGTTTAAGTACGTGGAACAGTAGAAAACTGCTAATAACATTTCGGAATCATGACGACGGGATTTGATTGCTGAAATTATTGCTACCATATGTATGTTGGGGCAGCAGAACTGATTTGTTGCATGCGTGTTTGTAGCTAACTATTGATAAATGCTGCCATGCCACTACCACGTATATCTTTCACGTTTTCAGGCGTGCATACCTTGGAGTAATCTCCTTGCCGAGCATCAAGTGGTACAACAGATGCATCATGGGAGGAAAGTACTTCGCGTAATAAAGACAATGTCTCATTCAGCGAAGCAGTAGCCCCAAGATCTGATGGTGGAATTTCAACCTGTGCTCAAAAAAAAGCGAAAAACAACGTTAGCATCAACAAAAGCGTATAAAGGGGTTACAAAGTAGGCTACTGGGACCAATTGCACTGACAAAATAACGTCTTGTCACAATGGAGCTTGGAATGCCGAACTGGCAGGTGCAGAGAATTCAGAATTGTCCGTCGTGCATGACCTCCCTATACATATTTAAGGTGTAATTATACCTTATCCAAAACTTTGCTAGCATGAAGACTGAGGCTATTAAAGAACATCTTCATGGCCAGTGTATGTAACTCTTCGATTGTAAAAATGAACGAGGACTCTTCACCAACAATAGAACTACAAGTTAAAGACGAACCTTATAGCTATTTGCAGTATTAATTTTTTTGAATAATAATAAACAAGATGCAAAAGGTAGCTTCCTGGGTACTTATTCTTAATGGTTATAAACTGGGGACAAATATCCATACCGTATATCAAATAATAACTTTGCACTTCACGACAAGGAGGAATTTCGTTTGAAACTAATATATAGAATATAAGTAACCGCACCTGATCGTGGACCTGTAAAACTTCAGCACACTTGCCAGTTTAAAAAGTACAACTGAACCCTGTTCCGAGACAACGACTTGTTCCACCCGTACCTAATACATAACGAATTGTGTGATGATGCAATTGGGAATTACGCAAGGTTGATATTTGACAAGCTATAACACAATACCTTGAATGGTCGACAGACACCTTCAGATATATGAGCCAGAAGTTCGGAGGACAATTCATCAGTCACTGTGAAAACACCATATTGATTAAAAAGACAATGAATGAAACCCAGAGATGGGTGTCTATATTTCGCTCAAAAGAAAAAAATATTTTTTACAGAGCTAGATTTATACGTAGTATTCCCACCTGAGGATTGTACATGCTTTAATAGGGAATGCATGGATTCTTTCTCTGACGCAACTGCTTGATGAAGCCACGCCAGCATATCTCCTAGATATCTGAAAGTTGAGATGTTTGTCATGATTATTTCTAAGCTGGGGAAACAAAGGGTGGCATTACTGGCATATTTTAAATTCATATGAATGTGCACAAGTCTTGCAGTATACCATTGGAAAAATTCGTCTTCATCGGTGGGGGTGCGCCCTATAAAATGCTCACCCCACCCCTCCCACAATCTCATAAAGGTTAAAAGCATAGATGAAACGTAAGGGTGGAACGCAGTACAATAGTTTCTTGTCAAAAATTAGTCGTTAACCTGATAGGATCATGTGCACTTAATTCGATCGGTCTTGGAGTGCCACCTGGACCTATAATAATATGAACACAAAAATACAGCTAAATTATCACTCATCTGATTTTTTAAATATAATTTTGGACTCGATTGAGGTACATACAGCGTGATACCAACTCCCGTAATCCAAATATGAACTTCTTTGTAATGGATCTGTTACACGCTATTGTTGTTGGAACACGCAAACGATTTATTTCTTACCTCCTCGAGTAAGTGCATCAATGAAAGATCTGACGATTGCTGTTCTTCTTGCTGCGGCATATTCGTCAACAGAGTATCTAGTCAAAGATACATAGAGTCAGTGCTACCACATGTTGATACCACCAGCCGCTCTCATGAGAATTGCATTGAACAGCAAAGTTAATCAAGTTGAAACGTTTCTTCTGTGCCCCGCAGATTTTGCGGGTATAGCATTAAACAAACACTCCGGCAATGACAACGTTTCTCACTTGAGTAAAACAGGTCTGTCTTGGATCACTGCCATGGCATTTTGTAGATTTGGCATAATCTCCGGTATATCTCCAGTCAAACCTCGGCACTCAGCTATAAATGAAATATTATATGACAACCATCACAACGATGATATAACATACATACAGGCATTCTGATATACGTCCCTGTGTCGTAAGAAAGACCATTGATATATGACCACAATCAGTTTATCAAATTGTGTGAATTCAAAGTACATACATGTGCAAAACAACAGCGAATATCTATCTACTGCAGTCATTAATCAGTGATTATAAAGCTGACAGCTTTTGTTCACTCAATTACGAATAGACCCTCATTCTCTCATACAGGTCAGAACACAACTTTCACGGCTAACAGTTGATCGGTCACTTCAACATTTGGTTTACTATTGATCAAAAAAATGCACGGCATATTTACCCTGCGTCCATCTGTATAATCTTTCATAAGCAGACTCCATGAACAATGCCATCGACTCCATTATCTCCAAACTAAAACAGTATTAACCTTGGTTAAACTTGATTGTGCTGCAATACCAGGTCGGAGTATCAATCAATGAGGCGTGATACAACTGGAGCGATAACTGGTGAAAAAGTGATCGAACTGGTGAAAAACATTGCCTACGCATATTTGCCTGAAACCGCGCAAACTAGTTTTTCCGAATTTTGACATACACGACCCCAAAGTCTTACATTTGACTGGAGCCGTTGGACTAAGCCCCCGTAGCTAAGACTTAGAAAAAAAATTCTAAAAAAATTCAAAAACAACTGTAATTATAGCAAAAACGAGGAAATCATAGAGTACAGTAACTTCCTTTTACAGTACTTTAGCTCGAGACTGACATAATACACTAAATAGGGTTCTCAATACCTCTAGCTTCACGTTCAGTTATTTTTTCCAGTTATATGTACATGTATGTACTACAACTAAAAACGAACGAGTTTGATCGTTTAAAATTTAACACATAACAATTTGTTCATACAGTAGGAGAAAAACAACTCACCCAGCTGTTTGCTGTTTAGTTCTCAATAACAACTTGCAATCACTGTGAATTACTTTTACCCTTGCTAATGCCAAAAAGAAATCCTAAAAGTAGTTATATTTCTAAATTATTTTGGTGAAAATTTTTTTTGAAGATTTTTCTAAATTATTCCATGAGTTGTCAACATATTTTGAAAGCCCTCATACTACGACCCATGTCATTTGCTTTTAATACCTCGGTTATTGGCTCATTGCGAGAATTTTTCAATGCTTCAACCTCATATGGTTTCAACTGGAAGCGGTCAAGGAATGCATCTGCCACCTTCTGCTTCAACTGCACCTTTTGGCTTGATAAAAGATAAATGTAGTAAAGTACTCAGAGAAATAATTGATTGCTACTACAGATCCTTCTTAGCTGGATAATTGAGATAAACACCAAAATAAAAACAATATCAGCAGTAGGTATACATGTTAGTCATCTGGAGCCTAGGGTGCCCACAACGCTTCAAAACCAAATTGGACTTGGTGCCCAAAAACAGCTCAGTGCCCAGCATGTTTTACAACCTTATTAGTGCCACTAAATTCAGTTCCCAACCCAAAGATATACCTGTATAATACAGCAACTTACCTTTCTGCCTGGAGTTTGGTGGTTTTGTTTATTAGATCTGATGTTTGTTCACGAGCCATCTAATAATGTTAATAATACAATTTTTGAAGGTGCTTAAACTTCAAAATCTTAGGTTATATGATACAGTGCATGTCGTTTGCAAATGTCCCAATTTTTTGTCGGATTTATAGTTTTAGTTGAATCATATTTTTCATGATTATAAACCCATAATCAAATAATAAACATAAATTGCAGTTAATCTTGCTATACAGTAGTAATAACATTTGAAAATATTTTAATGGTTCTTATTGAGACATGTAGGAACTTTACTTTTAATCTAGTGGTCATCTCTTCACAGCATTTGCTCATAGACTCAATATCACCTTGCACATGATCAAGTTGCTACAAAAAAACATAAATGACTCTTAACAGGCCCAGCAACAGTGGGACCATACATGCAAATTTTCTCAAATCTAGTTTGATTGCCTCCTCCTGGTATAAATTTGGTAATTAATAAAATCAGGTGGCAGGGGCTGTCTATCTGCATCCAACCAAACCTGGTAATAAAAATTACCAGATCTGGTAACACCCAGTGTGGAAAGTATGTATAGTGCAACTGTTATTCCGGCGCACAATTCCAGTCAGGAGTCACACTGCCAGTGGCGTAGCTAGCATTGATAATTTGGGGGGCCCATATTCATATAGTCATGATAACAGACTGCAAAGACAATCGATTTCAAAAGAAATTAATCCTGCATAACATGAATATATGAATATGGACCTCTCTAATTATCGTTCTGGCTATGCCAATGCGCACTGCATAGCAATATATATATTATATAAACACAGTATGCATTTCAGCATAAATTTTGAATAAAATGTGTTGGAGTACTGAGGAATGAGGATAGAAGATATCTATCAAGTTGACCATATATATTAATACTTACCTCTTTCACTTCTCTAAAAGCACTTTCAAATTGTTCATTGACATAAAGACTTCTCTTTTCTATATCACCACGAAGATTCCTACGCTCTCTTAGACTATTTTCAGTAAAGAATGTCGACAGAGCTTTCAACGCATCAACGAGATCCTATTAAATATCCCCATTGAGATTTTAAGTTAGAATAAACGCAATATACTATTAAAAAACGCAATAACTGTTGTCTAATACACAAATCATACTTTATCGTTATCAAGACGCATTTCTAGAATTTTATTCAGTTTTCTTGAAAGAGGATTGCTCTGCTGACTTGTAATTTCGTCCGCCATTTTTTTTGGCAGTGATCTCTAATAAAGTTTTGAAACTGGAGCAAGATATCTCACAGATATCTCATTCATGTCTTGTATCAGTGACCGAGAGGACTTTACACCAATTTTGCACATATGTCTCTCCGCACGTTGTTTCAAACATTTGCTCACCTAAAACGTATTGTTCCGGGATATCATAATAATCTTTCTTGATGCATTTGATCATTTTATTTAGTTTATGGAACAACCATATCTTACTCATCCCTACAAACCGTTTGTGACCTAACGTTTAGCACAAATATTATTGTTCGGATATGTTATGAATTTAATCATTTTGTACATACCGCGCGAGATTTACGCTTACGAAGTTGAACTGTTCAACGCGAAGACAAAAGCACATTTAACAGCCTTAACAAAATTCACCTATGCCATAGATTCAATTTTTCCTTTGTGTTTTATACTTGGAGTTTAGAATTTAGCCAGAAAAGGGTTGATTTTCAAATCAAATATTTTATGGTGACAATTTGTTGCAACAATGGTTTGTTCTATTTTCCGAACTGAACGGTTTCTTCGATGTGCTTCAGTTCTTATTGTGATATTGCCGTTAGTGCCAATGGATGCATAAGAATCATAAGATCTTCCATCGTCCTATTCACTAGGACTTGAAAGTTGAAACCAGGTCCACTAGGGCAACTCGGCAACACTCTCTGGGGTGCAGACAACACTCTCTGGGGTCTTTTTATCGTCTGAATGTCCTTGACTACTCCCCTAAATTTCATCAGATTTTTCCTTCAATTCATTCATTCGATCGCAAAAGAATGCCTTATTATGTACTTATTGTATTGTATTGTACTATCCAATACCATCCAAACTACAGCTTGGAAGATCAGCGGCTGAAATTAATACAGTATACAAGGGCGTCAACCCATCCTAATAAATGGTGTAGGAGACGTCAAATTAGGAACGTCTGAAGCAAGGGACGTAAATATATTATTCAAGAGGGCGCGAGTGCTAAAAGGACAGGCTATTGTTTATTTACTGATTGACGTACTGACACAGATGGGATTCTGATTTCAATAAAACCCAAATGGAAAATTGGGACTCTGCCAGGATTTCAAGTTGAAAGTGGAAATTGGGGACCCCCTTCAGGCCCATCTTAAAGAGACACGTTTTCATTACAAGGACACACTTCGGATATGCAAAGACACCAGGGACCGGTTGTTCAAAACCCGGTTAACTTAACCCAGGGTTAACGCAAATTTTTACATCAATTTTTTTGGTAGCTTGTGTATAAAAGTTGAATATTATTTCCATAAGTATTTTCTGGTTCAATAGAAATCATATTTTATAAAGTTTTAAAACAAGCGGCGGTGTAAAAGCACGCAAACTAAAACAGCGGATTAAAATTTAACCCATGATTAAATTAGCGCTAACCCAGCTTTGAACAACCGGTCCCAGGAATAATTCGCGCCATATTTGCTTGAGCAGCTACATCAAACAGCCGCAGGTCAGTGTGTTCACTGTGTTGGTTACATAAAGAGTAGTTATTCCAGTGATTATAGTGGCACAATTGGCTATAGTTAACTACGATATGCCTACTGAAATGTAATTACAAATTTTCCTTAACCAGCTTATGGTGTTCATATAACATCTTACTTCCTCTTGGTAAACTAGAGATGTTGTGGAAGCTCTTCCATTTGTCGTGCTTCTCGTTTACCGAATGACAATAGATAATCAATACGCCTCTGACTATCAATATTGCAAAGTAAAAAAATCGATGGACCTGGCCCATTTTCCTTTTGGTAGGATTTAAACTTGTACGCGTCAATAAAATACCTACAATGTATGGTTACTCCCTTCAATTATAACTTTCGATTTTGTAAGCAGCTATGCACTTCAGACGATTTATAATTTTTTCGTCCGCATACGTCAACTAATTTCCTTGCACCTATGCTTCCGCTTGCATTACTATGCCCAGGTCTTCCATATTCGACCTCTTCTCTAGGTGTATGAAAACTGTTCAATAATTTTAAGCGTGTTTTTTCTTCCTCACGGGCCAGAGATCTAAGATATGATTGTCTTTGCTTTGCTTCACAGCTTAATCCTTGAACAAAATGTTCATAAGTGTTTCTTCCAAGATGGGATGGCTTGGGCACAAGAATTGGAAATGCTTGCGCACCTATTTGGCACAAAGAATGGCGTTGTGCAGCAGGTATTCTATCACAGGCAGCATTAACGGAGTTATTGCTTTTTTTGCTATGTCCCTCAGCTTGTTGGTCAATTGTTGTCAAAGATTGCCTCAAAAGTCTTGTAGCATCGTTCAACGGAGTTTGCCGTAGATAACACTTCATGCCTATGTCTTGCTGGTCAGACAGGACCTGGCGTCTGCAATTTGTGGGCATTCCAATAGCTGCTTTCGATTTGGGTTGAAATGCCATAGTTTATCGTTGAAAATCATCTGGTTACAACCTCACTATGCGTTAGCTGCATAAGTTACTTGTATAATTCTGATATCTTAAAGTGTGGTCGAAGATATGCCGTAACCTTGACAACAGGTTATGCATGGCTACCTCGGGTCGGTTGTATCAAGGCTGTATGTGTATGTAGTTTAAACGGTGGATAAGTTCAAAATAGAAAGCAAGTCTATCGTTTTATTCAACAAGCAAACTAAATGTTTTTTACCTTAATACAAAGATACTGTTTACAACTACATATTCAGTGCATAATAATCAAATCGACTCATTCAAGAGAGATGTAAGGGTGTTATTTAATTTTGACTCATCCACCGTTCAGGCTAAACGGACTTGATACAACCATCCCCTGCACATTAAATGTATAACTATTCCGTAACCCTTAACTTAAGAGAGCATTTTGTCCGAAAGTGCACCTTTTCAATGGCGATATCTTTACTCCATTAACTGTGCTTTATTTCAGTGCCCAAATACACTAGCCGATCGGCATGGAGTTGAGTTATTAGAGAGTTTAAAGGCCAAAACAGACAGCGATTTCGCAACGCGAAGTTTTTTATTTTCCAAAAGCAAATCATTTTTTAACCTATCATAATATTCTTGTAGATTACTTAACGATAATACATTTCGACTGCTCTGAAGTCCATAGATTTAAAAATTTTGCTGCCAGAATTTAATTTATATATGCAAACTTTTGGTCTAGTTCACACTAGCTCCTAAGAACTCGGGGATCCATTGTATTACTTTCCGATAGACAAAAGATTTTGCGCACCAGCGACCTCCGACAAAGAGAATCCCAGATTCTTAGGATAAGTGTGAACCAGGTTTTAAGGCGATTCTCTATTACGGCTTTTGAAGTAGAGAATCCCAGATTCTTAGGATAAGTGTGAACCAGGTTTTAAGGCGATTCTCTATTACGGCTTTTGAAAATCTGCCTCTTGCAACCGTGACGTGCCTGAAAAACAAAGCGCGCTGGTCAGTAATACATTTTGACTGCTCAGGCGTCCATAGAATCCAAATTTTGCTTCCAGAATTTAATTTATATGCTTATTTTCTCCATTTCTCCATTGAAATTTTGTCCATGCGACCGTGACGGGTCTGAAAAAAAAAGCGCGCTTCGCCCGCGCGGGCGTGGCGGACGCAATGGAGAATCGCATTTACGTGAAGCAGCAAACGCGAGGCGAAGGTAAATTTTAAGCTAAAAGGTAATACAGAGCAAATGAATCAAATAGATAAAGTTCGCCACTTTTGGCGAACTCGACCATGGTCGAATACGCCATTTTTCAGCAGACTCGACCATGGTCGAACAGGCCATTTTCCGGCGGACTCGACCATTGTCGAATACGCCATTTTGCGGCGGACTCGACAATGGTCGAATCGCCATTTTCCGGCGGTCTCGACAATGCTCGAATACGCTATTTTACGCTGGACTCGACCATGGTCGAATTAGCCGTTTTCCGGCGGACTCGACCATGGTCGAATACGCTGTTTTTGGCTAGACTCGAACATGGTTAAATACGCCATTTTCCGGTAGACTCAACCATGGTCAAATACGCCATTTTCCGGCGAACTCGACTATGGTCGAATTCGCCATTTTTCGGCGGACTCGACCATGGTCGATGTAGCCGTTTTCCGGCGGACTCGACCATGGTCAAATTCGCCGTTTTCCGGCGCACTCGACCATGGTCGAATTCAACATTTTCCGGCGAACTCGACCATGGTCGAATTAAACATTTTCCGGCGAACTCGATCATGGTCGAATTTGCCATTTTTCGGCGAACTCGACCATGGTCGAATACGCCATTTCCCGGCGAACTCGACCATGGTCGATGTAACCGTTTTAAGGCGGACTCGAACATGGTCGAATTCGCCATTTTCCGGCGGACTCGACCATGGTCGAATGCGCTGTTTTCGGGTAGACTCAAACATGGTCAAATACGCTATTTTCTGGCAGACTCAAGTCACTCAACCATGGTCAAATACGCCATTTTCCGGCGAACTCGACCATGATCGAATTCGTCATTTTCCGGCCAATTCGAGCATGGTCGTATTCGTCATTTTCCGGCCAATTCGACCATGGTCGTATTTGTCATTTTCCGGCCAATTCGACCATGGTCGAATAGGCCATTTTCCGGCGGACTCGACCATGGTCGAATACGCCGTTTTCCGGTACACTTGACCATGGTCGAATACGCCGTTTTCGGGTAGACTCGATCATGGTGGAATACGCCGTTTTCCGGTGGTCTGAAAATGTTGGGCTCGGTGTATTATTCGCACACTAGTCAAAAGTATGAGTGACACTCATTGTTATTTTAATTTCTACGATATGTTGATATTGTTTGTAAAAAAGTTTGTTTGTGAAACTTTTGCACAACGCTTTGAAGTACTTTATGCCTCGCAGATATTTAAAGCCATGACGTCATAGGGCCCCAGAAAAAGATTTTGCCCCGGGCCCCACAATTTCTCTCGGCGGCCCTGGTTGTGTCAAAGAAGTTGTGTTTATAAATCTAAATTACGCGTATGCATCAATTTAATGCATAAAGAAAAGAAAACGCAGCTAAGACAAACATCGTCAAGCAAACTTACCACAAAAAAGAGTTAAACGGATCAAGACCAACTCAGATTTTTAACATGTTGTTATGCAGCGGTTATAAGTCAGACAAAGAACATATATGCCATCAACTCTAATGCTTTGATAACCCAATATTTTGTTATTATTTTAGGTTTTTAATTTGAGGACTTAAATTAATCAATGCACTGTAATATTAATTAGAAATTCGTTAGAAAATTGTCAATACAAAACTCCATGTAACCGTGATTATACAGAAAAAACTTGGGCTAAAAACCTCGCCTGTTTGCGCGAATCCTTTGTTTGAGGGGCAGGAAATATGTTAGATATCAGTAAATCGGGTGATTTCGTTTCATGTTTTGAATGTACAAAAGTTGATAACCGATGTAGATACGTTTAATCTTATTGTATCTATTTACACCTGCATATGTCTCATTTGATATTTTCGATTATTTCCCCAAACAACCTCAGCATGTTTATGATCTCTTATAGGGAAAAGTTATATGTATAGAATACATTTCATCAAATGTGGTATAGAAAAACTGCCTATAGCTAGAATAGATAAATAAAAACACCCTGAGAGATTTCGTCAGTCGGTTAGTAATTGAAAACTCTCCTGCCTTGTCTATATGCAAAGCTGGCATACCGCTCCTTCAGTCCTTCGTTATTTGTATATATATAATAGTGCTATACAGTAGCGAAGGGCAAGGTGCGGTGCCTTGCTTTCCTCCGTAAGTAGCAGTTGCCACTGTGGTTACGACGGCCCTGAATATGCACATGCAAGTAGTAAAATTATAAATGTTAAGAAAAGCAGGCCTGAAAATCAGGGCATTGATCACGACTACAGTAAAAAAGATGATTGCGTAAATGATACCGCAACTAACATTTGAGTAATGGGTGTAATCGGCCGTGTGCTGTTGATTTGACCGTATAAATTTTAATTCTTAGACTGACGCAATTATATATACTATTACCAATGCAACGAATGAAAAATCTTTATAAGAAGATTAATGTCAAGCAGTAAAGACGCTATCAAGGTGAATGCAAGGTGTTTCATTTTTGGCTGCATTGATTTGAATTTGAAACTAAATTGTAACACAATATATATAGGGATTAGGGAAGATAAGAAAAACTGACAAAGTTATAAAACCTGATCAAATTCTACTGAAATAGTCAACGCTTCTTCAAGACGTCTCACTGAACTGATTACTTCTCGCTCGTCTTGAATTAACTGAAAAAATTATATTCTTCAGCGTTGAATATTTGACGTAGCTCATCTGGATTTAAAATCATCATTCAATTCACAGTGGAGGTATTTTAGAAGCACCAAGAAATGACTGTTTTTAAAAAGGCGACTTGTGCTATATTTGAGAACGTTATGATTATATATTAAAACTACTATAGAAAATTATAGACTGTCGATATATATGAAAGAAGGAAAATCACACAAATAATAATAATAATCAATAATAATATTTTTTTATAGTAGTTTAGTATAATTGTAACATAATTCACTGCACCGAGTTGATTTATGATGAATCCAATTTTAATTTTAAATCCATTTAAATTTCTTCACTTTCTTCACGAGGACTATATAGTGATAGTCTTCACTTGTTCACAACCAGGCCCGTTTACACTTGCAATTTTTGCTGGGATTTTATTCGCAATTTTCTTCTTTTGATAGATGTGAACGAGTGAATTAATTACAAATGTTCAAATAAGAGCTCTTATACATCAGAGAATTCGTAACTAGTCACTCGTTCACATGTACCAAAAGAATAAGAAAATCGCATCTAAAATTGCAAGTGTAAACGGGCCTTTACTAGGATTCCAAGCATCTGATGATGATAAACAAAGCATGCGGGTCTAGCGAAATCCGGTTGTTGAGTAAATAAAATTAAAAACTATTGTTTGCTGTTTTCAGAGTTAATTATTATTTCATGCATGCTTTGAATGGATTTTGTTTTGGCTGCGGCACATTTTGCGTGATATAAAATGATTTGTGCCCACTTTGGTATAGTTGAAGTTCAAGGAGCTTTCTAGCTTTCGATGTAACTATAAATTAGCTATATGTTCTGTTATCCTATCATTCCAGTAACAAATGGAACAAGATTCTTTCACATTATTCAGTTTATTGTGATTTGATTGTATGAATTGAAAAGAAATATGCTAACAGATATCGCATAAAATACACTTCCCCTTTTCGCCTTATAGCAACCCAACTGCAGGTCTACAAGCTATATAGAACTAGTATTTTGTATACGTACATATAGAACATTTTTTCGCTAGTCATCCCGCAAATCCGTTCAATGATGGGCATATAATGAGAAATCGAGTCCGGTAAAAATGTTAAGTGCACGATTACTACTACTTCAAAGGAGTATTTATAATAATGACAGAAAAACAATATACACTACCCCTATATAAGCAATTCTCTAACACTAAAAATAGAAAACCATGCTCTAACTAATAATCAATGTGTTCATTGAGACGATTTCCGCTGTTGAATGTGCATGTGTATACTGATATTTTAAGACAACATGCATAATTAATAAACAAGTTGTCAAACAATTACTCTACTCTAATATACACAGGAATGGCCACAGGCCTGTGTTTCTTAAGCATGAACGGAAACCATTATATGAACAAGTTTATTTTGGAGTGAAAACATGTGTTTCTCTCTAGAAACCCGCTTTTGGCAATAAAATTAGTTATAAATTACAGTTGTAACTGTCAGCAGAGAAATTGCATTCTCGAGATCATATATATAGTAGGCAGAACAGGACCACGAACAATAATCATCTGTTTGACTATAATGAAACTTTTTTGTCATATTTCAATCAAACTTTTGTTGTTGGCAAAGTATTCGTATTATAAATGGCAAGGTTTTATGCAATTTCTAGTTGTATTTTAGCAAGAAAAGAAATAAATATTTAAAAGAATGTGGTTTAGGAGGCAGGTGAAATTGCATACGGCATAAAACCACAAGTTGATTAGACCAATTATATATACCTTTTTGTCTCTCAAAGAACAACATGAATTGCTTTGATCTGCTAACATAACAGAATATTTATGCATGTATATAATGTAATATACTAAAATATGAATATAGCCGGTCATCATATTACACTTTAGGCATGAAACTGAATAAGAAATAATCAACGATTGCTTTCTTAAACAATATTAATTTTCTTACTTACGGTGGAGCCGAAACTAAGTTTTGTCCAGGCAAAGCGCGCGAGAACTCTCCTTTGCTTTTTTATCCAAACAAAACATGCAATATAAATTTCAATTTCCAGTACGATGTTTTATCGTGCACAGCCACTCACTCTCTCTCGCTTGACAAGACGATTTTTCAATTACAATTGTAGCGTTCTGATTGTTCAGAACGTTTGAGACGATCGGTTTCCTCGCAATAAAGTAGAGGATAATGACGTGATGGAATGGACGATGTTTCAAATCTCAAAGGTGTCTTTTCGAAAACCTTTTTTTCTTTTCATGACTTGCTAGCTTGACTGCTTACTTTGATGGCTTCAAAAGTCAGAGGTCTCGACAGTTCACACGTGTGCAAAGATCTTGATAATGGTTTAATTAGCCGCGCCTTTTTGGCCGCAAATGATGGCGTCAATTGAAAACCGTGCACTTGGCTGTTAAGCATCGCCAAGCCTTTTGAACGATTCTAGTAACAATACAGCATGCTTGAATTTTTGAAATATTGAATACGAATTATGCAAACTAGTTGGAAGAAAACGTGTTCTTTCATATAAGAACAGCATGAGCCATGCCAGTAAACTTCAGTTGGGGTCCAAAGTAAGTCTCCCAATCTCGTCTGGGCTACACAGGACTCCAAGAATGGGCTTGGTACCACCCTAGAAAGGGGAAAAGCTGAAAAACTTAGAGAGAACTCTTGATTTTCCTATCAAGACATTCTACACAATGTCTGGATTGATAAGTATTGTTAACAATGCAAAAGATAAGCATGCAGATGGCCTTCAAAGCTTCAAAGTCGCCAAATACGAGCCCACCCCCAACGTGGTGCCAACGTTGCTTTACAAATGAGGCCCGTTATAGGACACGCTAGATCGAATTGTTCCCTTTGCCGCCCAACGGAAACCACGCGTTTCAAGGTGTAACAAACTTTACTGATACGTTTGCTGAGATTTATGATTACTTCAGTGAGTGCTTGCTAAATTTTCTTCTCTCGTAAAAACACCGGGACCCTTGCTTGATGTAACACAAAGGCGACCTTCCGGTGTTCGAAAGTGCGACTCGAAGATTTTGTATATTCATTTCACCTAAAAATTGCAAAAGTACCTAAAAGAATGGATGCTGCTTCGAAATCTGCAGTGTTTACGTATGAAGCTCCTCGAAGACTAAGGACTTTGAAATCACTCATTAATTGCTAAGAAAGCCTGCTGTAGACAACATGTTACCTATCTTGTTTGTTTGCTCTATTGTGTATGCCTCCACGCAAACATATTTCAGACATGAAGTCAGAATCATGATTGAAGTGACTTGTGTGACTGCCCTAAACCACAAAAAAGGAATTCGCTAACGTTCGCTTCCGAAAAAAAAATAATCGCAAAATCGATCGCTTCCATAACGCATGCGCAAACGTGCGTTACTTCTCGTTTTGAGATAATAAATTGCAACAAGCAGCTGAGAGTATCTGTGCAAAAGTGAAGAATAGTTCGAGGATTTAATTGCGCGTACCACTTAAAAAGTACTCGAGACAAGACTTGTTGCTTATTTGATTATCAGAAAAATAGAAGCCGAATGCAAACAAACGGTCATGCAAGCTGTGTAATATAATCACACATGCAGTGCATAGGCACAATTGTGATGTATACGCCTACATTATTCACGTTGTCTCATTAAAGGTTTATTAAAGAGTGTGAAAGTACATCCCGTAGTTGTTTTGGCCTGTGTGCTAATTATGTCTTATTAACGACACTAATTTAGAGCCAGGCTTGAAAAGGCATATATTCAATATTTATTAAATGTTGTGGTTTGACAAAAAGGACAATAACGTTTGTATGCGGGAGTCTTTTCTTCCAAAACAATTGTTTGTTGTGCCTGTCACTCGACTCCGATCACTCGAGTTGCATTGTTCCACAGGGATTGGTTGTTTAAAGCTCTATGTTAGAATACAAATATCGTGGACGCCCAGGTCGGTTGCTAGCCATTTAGGGAAATGCCAACCTATAAAAGCCACATTATCCACATTCGGCGTATTCATGCAACCACCAGCTCAAGTCAAGTGCTCAATCTTAGGAGCTGACATATTGCAAAAGGAACATCAGAGATCACAGCCCATGGACAAAACGGTATGCTAAACATATACATATTATAATATTATATTATATTACATATTATATACAGTCAATGATCAAAATATTTATTTTGCGCAAAGATCAATTTGTGATAAATGATCTATCCTTTACGGTAGCTTTAATGAAATACATCACCTTTTCACAGTAATTATCTAGTATATTGGGTCGAAAGTCTATAGTCACTACTCACTATAGAAATATCCCGTTTATGAACGAAAAAAAAGTGAAAATTGATTCATAAACGTGCATGCTCGTTTGCGTGTTACCGCGAAGTTCGTTTTATGATCACTTTTGAGGTTGACGACATGTTTTGTTGGTCAGATAGATAGATAACAGGGTCTAAAAGCCAGATCATATAATTCACAAATTTTACCTAATGTGGAAAATCCTGAAGTGATTTTTATTTTCACTGTTTCAGTGCAAAGAATTGTAACATGCTTACGCATTCCGCAGCGTGCAAAATGGTATTTATATATTATAGAGTACACATTAAAACATCATACGAAATGGTATAAGGACACCACGTTATACTGTATATACAGGAGAAAAATAAAGGAAACATAGAACAAAGAAATCTCAGTTCCGTACAGCACTGGATAGGTCGTTGTTTGGTCTCGCTGCATGTATGTGCCAATTTTAAACAGAAACTACGCACTAAATGTGTGACCTCAGTACTATCATGCTATTATCAAAGTTTCTGTGTCTGTGATCACATGCATACAGTATAGGAATTTTTCAGAGGTACTAAAATTGGCACTAAAATTGTGTTCAACACCGGAATTTTAAGCTAGAATCCACCCTAAACGAAACTCAAACTGAGACCACAGAAGGTTGATCATCCTTTGAATGTACAAGTATAAATTCATCGCGAAAGATTATAGCGAGTGTTTTTAATAACTATGTATAGGCCAACACCAAACTAAGTACTAGTTTTTAGTACTAGTTTTTTAGGACCAATAGCAACGGTAATACATCAGCCACACGTATATCCCTTACATTCAGTAACGTGTTGTCTACTACGTCAGTAAAAAGATTAACATGCATGCAAGCACGCACGCCGACTCACATGCGTGTACACGCATTAATATAACGGTTGTATACCGCGGCATTATTGTTTTTGAGAGTCATGTCATCAAAATTTTAAAAAATACGTTAAAACTGTTAATCGAGAAACTTGCTCACGTATTCGAAGAAACATATATTTACATTGATTATATTTATATAAATTACTTCCTGAATACCATTTTACACTGGTTTGGCTGTTGCACATAAAAAAGTGATATAGTATGAGATATAATAGTATGTTATTTATGTTATATGTTGCAAGCTTTCACATTTAAATATACTGCATGTATACACGCAGCTATATTACCGACCGTTTTTTGTCTTATATTGTCTTAAAATAGGATTATCCATCATTTTAACCTTGCGTTACTTCGCTTGGTCTCGTTCCTTTTACTACATACTCTAAAATGTTTGCTAGATAATTCGGCAACTATAAGCTGTTCCTACCGTTGACATAGTCACATAGGGGCGATTTACATCTAAATTTATATCTATACCAATCGCCAATGCTGATCATGATCATAAATATAGACTACATGCAGGGGCTGGTTGTATCAAGCCCGTTTAGCTTAAACGGTGGATAAGTTCAAAGTAGAAAGCAAGTGCAAGTCTGCCGTTTTATTCAACTAGCAAACTAAATGTTCTTAACCCTACAACGACACTTTCTACAACTACATATTCAGTGCATAATATTCAAGTTGACTCATTCAAGAGAGTTGTCAAGGCCCGTTCACACGATCCAACTTAGTCGGATCCAATTCACTTCTAATGATGTTTCATAGTGTGTTGATTTGCTATGTATGTGGACAGCAAATCAACTTAAACCAACGCAGTACTGCTTTTTGAATAACCGACTTCATTCCATACGTCAGAAGTGAATAGGATCAAACAAAATTGGATCGTGTGAACAGACCTTAAGAGTGTTATTTAATTTTGACTTAGTTATATACCCACCATTTAAGTTAAACGGGCTTGATACAACGGCCCCAGCTAATTGTACACGGCAAGTTTGCATGAAAGTATACGTACACCTTTCTTCCACGTTATTTCAGGTGGTATAAACGTATGGCATGTTTGTGTATTTGTATGTTAATAAAACTTGTACATTTACATGATACTTTGTATAGATTTTCGCGCCCGCAGAGATTGATTAAAATTACAATCGCTGACAGGAGACCAATCACAATAGTCCCCTAGTGAGGTCAAAAAAGATTGTCGAAAATAAAGAACATTTATAGCTTATTTTTCATGTTTGTGGTTTAATGTGCGCTGCCTTTGAAAGCAGTTACGACAAGGTTGCAGGTGCATTCGAGGGGTGACTTTTTAGTTTTTACTCCATTACTTTCGAAAGCAACGTCTATTAGTATATAGTCATAAATAATAAGGCCTGCTGACCAACGGTTACAGCCCGCAGCCCTTCTTCATTTTTTTAATCTGAGTAGGTAGGGTGGTCCAATGCTCCCAAACCTTGCAGTAACAGTGTAACACTAGAGTCTAGACGGTCGTTCAACTGCCAGTAAGCGAAATCCTGGATCCTACAAAGAATCCGTCCAGACGCATAGTATTACTCAAATATTTTGTGGGGATAGGAGGGAGGTGCTGTCACCACATGCCACATAACGCCCTATCTGTATAATATTTACGTACAGGGTGTCCCAAAAGATACTCTCTTTGAAATCAAGGTCAGGTCCAGTTAAGGTCCTGTTTTTCAGATTCAAGTTTACCGAACCATGGGTTTAACAGAATAGTCAGGCATTCAAATACCCACATGTTTAATTTTAAAAGCGTTACTGATAATGTGCTCGAGTTGTCTGATACGTGGACATATTGTTGTTAAACTGCAGACCGATCGGCGATGCGATTAAGCCGATTACATCTTTTCCTGAAATCGGCGTTGTTTATGTGTTTTTTAACTCTATATATAACGTTTTCACCCCCGCGCAACAGACTGTATCTACTATATACATGACCTAATCTGTGAGGGAAGTTTCATTACTCTATTGTTATGGAATTCACATTTTTATGAATTCAGCAATCTTAAACTGAACAGTTTTCTCATTTTCAGATGTCATCGCATTTCACCAGCATTCCCTCAACATGCGCTCAAACCCACGACGGATTTCAGATTCCCTTTTACGCGAGCTTCCCAAGCAGAATAGATTTCGATAACATACCATACATCTCAACAAACCTTCCTATACAAGAACTTTCCGAGAGTCAGTGTTTTGTGCGAAAGACAAATGGCAACAAAAACGTGCCCAAGGAACGCAAACGAGAAAGAAGAGTGATTCCGGCCACCGTCAAGAGAAACCGTCAGCTACGACGTAACGCCAGGGAACGAGAGAGACAATCGCGTCTTAATAACGCCTTTGATGTACTTCGAGGGGTTATTCCTGATTATTTGACAGGCAAAGGACCAGAAAGGAAACTGACACAAATCGAGACACTTCGTCTGGCACAACATTACATCATGGCCTTAACGGAACTCTTGCAAGACTCTAGACGTGATTCATCGTGTACTCATCAGTGCTATGGCCGTGGGATGTCGAATATATAAAGGGTGCCATCATGAAATGTTGTCTTTCCTGTATGTGGAAGAAATCCTGTCCGGAAGGCAGTTAAGACAGTTGTACCTGAGCTAAAAAAGCTGTTGTGCATATATAGCTAAAATGATGAAGCCATGTTTCCCAATATATAGGTGTAGGAGGACAACGCATGTGACAATGTCTCGTGGTTTAACACTTGACGGCACAGGCCAGGGATTTTAACGTGTTTAAAGTGGAGATATATAGCGGATATTCATGTACGGATGAAGTCATAAAATGAATCATGAACTGAAATCCAGTTAAAAGATCACTAGGCTAGAAAAGGAATAATGTTGTTGTCTGGCGGAACGTTCTCCGAACGGAGCACTTGATTGAAATATATAACAAAAATCGTCACAATTGTTTTTTGTTTTGCATAAAAGGTGTTTAGTTGTAGACACTAATAACAATTGTCAATTGAATCTCTCATTTCAAAGATTCACACAGAATCTCTCTACACTAAAATCTTTCTCCACAAGTCCACCACATAATACCCCACTCAAATGCACATATTGCGCGATGTCACGGGAGAGGCCATTCATTATACCAGGATCATATCAGTGCATCATCTTGCTAATTGTATTGATCAATTAACTGCTTTAAAATTGATCCATTCATTACCTTAACTTCACTTCGTTCCACCGTCTCGTTAGAAAACGCAAGTACATTGATATAATATGCTTCTGCGTTGGTTAGCTTCAGCTTATCTTCTTTATAGGCAGAGGTGTAGAAAGCGAGTTAATCCCGCAAATTAATCCAAGAATATATAGAAAAAGTGATTATTAATTTCTTTATATAACCGGGTAGAGGTAATATAATGAGCAGACTCCCATTTCCTCTGGCTACGCGCCTGTTAATTCAATTGCTATCCAAAAATCCAGAAAACTATCCAACTATGGAGGGCACAAACACGCCCAGCATCCTTCAGCATTGAACTTGCCGATTATTTCGTTTCTCCGAATGCTCTTGATTCCGCGTTGACATATTTTAGCATAACATATGCAGATGAAGGTTGTACATCCAGCAGTCGAATCGAATGGAAATTAACTTAATGAAAGACTGTAGCTTATTGAAAGTTTAAAACGGGCCTAATAAAGACGAATCTTAAGTAAATATTTCAGACTAAATATAACACTACAACGACCTAATTCGCAACCTCGTAGCCAGGGTGGCGCTACCAGAAACAGCCTGGGTACAAGGGGATTATCTTCGATATGCTGGGATGCTTTCAATTTTCCTGAACGGGTTTAAACAAATTACAAATTCTGCAGATTTAACAACCATTTACAGAAGATCTATACGATCTTGATCTTACGCTCACATCACATGCATAAAAAACCACCCAAAAATGGCGCCATATTTATCACGTGGGCAAAAGCGAATCGGTTTATTCCTAGTATGTCAACTAGCAATTTGTTATTCCAGTTTATTTTGTAATTTACATTGGTTAAATTTTTTTGCTTCTCTTATTTTATTATAAAACTCGATAACTTAAAAGATTACAATCAACCCTAGTCGTTGGTCAAGTAAGGATAAAATTTAGGTAGAGGATGGAGGGTTTTAATACGATAAGATTTTCCACGGGCCGGTTTTTCATTCGAACAAAAATTCTCGCGAAAATTTGTTCGATCAGAGAGCCGTCTTCAAGGATTAGGCTGTTACGTTCGAAGACTATCATCGAAGACTTCTTTAGTCGCTGAATGGAGGCAATCCCCAAAGTTCTGGATCAAATTCATTCAAGGAATTCAGACATAGACTAGCATCAGTACACAACGAAGGGTCTATTCTAGAGTCTGGTACCATCACAACATTCATATTGGCCGCACGAGCGGCCTGTACACCATTAGGGGCATCTTCAAGAACTAGCACGTTGCTAGGTGACGAAGGATTGACAGAAAATCGCGATGAGGCAAGTTGAAAGATATCTGGAGCTGGTTTCCCATGTTTCAACTCGGGGTCATCAGAACATACATAATGGGAAAACATATCAAATATATGCTCTTTATTTGTAGTTTTCACATTGTAAAGCCACGTTTTTGAGCCGGTCGCCACGCAGATTGGGACATTATGGAAATGAAGGTGTTTTATCAACTTTACGGCACCTTAGAGAAGAATGGGAATTGTTAAGCAGATCAGTATTGAGGAGAAATGCATAAAAGCTTTACCGTCCTTAATAGAGGGACTTGTCAGATCAACACAATGATCAAACTACGGACCAACAAATTGAACAATCTATGGACTAAGACAATGATCAACCTACAGACCAACATAATTAATGATTTATCTACAGATCAACAAAATGATCAACCTACGGACCAATGGTATGATCAAAATACCAACAAACAAAATGATGGGACTTATGGACATCACCCTAATGAACAATCTACAATCAACACAATGATAGCCCTACCAACAATACACTGCTCAGAGGATGATCTACAATATCTGCAGGAAGTGGATCCATGTAACCAGTAGCTTGCATCTAATCATACAGACCTGGCATTGGCTTGCAGTGAGGAAAACACTCCCGCTCTAATTTGGTAGCTTTCTCTAAATATTCCTCAAATGTCATTGGTAAATCTAATAGTTTCACTGTCATAATTGCAGCATCCTTTGCACTTCTTCCCATTATCTTAGATTTCATTTCCCAATCATAAACTTTACCATACTCATCTGCAATTCTTTGTGTAATTTCGGTGTATATGCTTTCAGTATCTAAAATTTGATCAAACTTGCAGAGAAATTGCAAATAAAATTTTCCAAAAACTACAGCTTTATAACTAACTTTAATCTTGCAATAAATTTTCATGTTGTTTAAAACTGAAATTTAACCTGAACCACCATATGCCATGTATTGACCATTTTAAAATTGCAACGACAATTGCAGATAACAAAGCATATTTATATGCATATAATTCATGTCTAATCTCTCTATTACTAACTTCTCTTCTGCTAACACAAAATGGCCAGCTGCAATTTGCAATGCCTGAGACCTCAGGAGGTCTACATCACTACATGGAGACCTCATCACCTCAAAAGAATGACCTACGTGAAATTAAAAGTTGTATAATCTTGTTCAGTTGTTCTATACTTCTATTTATTCCAGGCAGAACACACCTTGGTGGGTTTTTTGTGTAAAGCAAGCAGCAATAGAGTGTTAGCAAGAGTTTTAGTTTCATTGCCACGTAGACAAAGCTGCATCGCTGGGATACTATAAATCAGTAAATCACTAAATATGCGGGGTTATTGAGAAATGGTCAGACGATATAATGACTTGCTAATAATCATGCAGACATTTGAAGGAGAGAGCAACGTAAAAACTTCTATTGGCCTGGTTTCACCTTACCTAGCAATAAGCCATCCATATCAAAAATAATGTGGGTAATATTTGCTCTTCGCTGCTTTGCGTCCGCCATATTTGCACACAGGTTTAAAATAACCCATTTTCAGGGGGGGGATAGAAAATGAGCATCGAGCCAATCGAGCAATAGAAAATATGATATAATATGGCGGACAAAGTGCGAAGGTCTGTCATTTTGTACAAAAATCTTGGACGGATAAATTACAAAGAGGGTTTAGCAACTATGAAAAACCTCACTAAACTGCATATGAAGTCAACGGAGAGTAAATTACAAGCACCCAACACGTTATTAATTTGCGAACATTTCCCAGTATATACCACTGGAATTCGAGACAAAAGTGTCAAAGATATAGACTATCTAGAGAGACTTGGTGCGGAATTCCAGTATACAGACCGCGGTGGACTAATAACATTTCACGGCCCAGGACAATTGATGTGTTACCCCATCTTAAACTTGGAACATTTCACCAAAAATGTACAGTGTTATAATAAGCAGTTGGAGGAAGTTGGTATTAGAACATGCAAGAAATTTGGCGTCGTTGCAAAAAGAACTGCTGATCCCGGTGTTTGGGTTGATGATAGTAAAATTGCTGCAATTGGTAAGTGTAATCCTCTTCTGTAAGTGTAAAGCTAGACAATTTTCAAGTGACAAAAAATCAAAAATACTTAGGATTCCTGCCTTTCTTAACCAATCCAAAAATTTTGCTTTAAGGTATTAACCTCATGAATACTATTTCAAACTGATACTTTCTGACCTTTTAGGGTTCCATGTCAGTCGATGGGTAACCTCTCATGGTTTAGCTTTGAACTGTAATGTTGATCTTAGTTGGTTTGACCATATTGTCCCATGTGGTTTAGTTGGAAAAGGTGTTACCTCACTCTCTGTGGAGACTTGGAAAAATATCAGTGTTGAACAAGCTACTACTCCTTTCATAGAATCATTTCAGGAAGTGTTTAATTGTGAGATAACACAAGTTGACTCACATCATGAAACAGAAATGAAAAATTGTGAAAAATTTTAAATTATTGAATTAAACTTATGGTTATTCTGAAGTGGTTTACATTTATTTGTTGTTAAGTAGTTGAAATGTGCACAGTTTTGGATCTTCTGCTAGATGCGAAATAAAGGTTGAAAACATTGATTCATCATGGCATTGCAAGTTAGATGTTTGTCTCAGATGCTAGTATTTGTACCACCCATGGTAACAATTTACAATATGATACACATTTGAGTCATAATAGTTCTCAAGAAAACAACATGGGTTCTTATGCATCAAAATTTTGCCTAGGTAGAGGATTTTTTCTCTGCCTGTTAACAAGATGAATGTGTGAATTTGAATTTTACTGCAGCATCACAAGTGTACTGTACTGTATTGCACTGTAAGCACTGCAGGTATATAGTCTTGTTGGTAGGTTATCTTTGACTTCAAACCACATGACCATCTGCCTAAGCAGTCCATTTCAAACATCTAAAAGAAAAAAGGATATTATAAGCGAGTTGATTGCAAAACAACTGCCTTCTAATCCATCATTTGAAAAACAGAATAAAGACTGAACACTGAAATAAATATGGTTATCACATCCAACCAGCATCTAGTAGAAACACCTGTAGCTCTTAAAGATTGCGAGAGTGTTTTTTAATAGAGTATGAATATAAACTAACAAAGTTTTTTAATTAAATTTTTAATTCCTAGTTCATATTCCGCCAATATAGCTTCGGAGGATTAATTCTTTCCTGACGTCAAAAAAATCCGAGCATTCGTACAACAAGTTGCAGAATTGCTGACTTGACTTGCAGTTTTGAGTAGGCCCTTCAACGATTCTTATAACTTCGATAGTCGCGCGATACTTTTAAATGATCTGCAAACGTACTCTAAACAGATTATATTAAAACTGACAATCAATTTTATAAACACTTTTAAATATTCTTTTTCTCCTTGTAAAAGGCCTCCAGAACTACTAGTACTAGCATTTTTGTGTTACAGACATGATATGCATATACAGTTTTTGACTGAATGACTGTTACCAAAGTTTTCTTTCAAAAAAATATCAAAATTATGCCTTGGATGAGGAATTAGCTAAGTAATTAAAAGGCATGCTAATGATGCAATCATTCGAGCAGCTGGATTAGTTTTCACATTAGTTCAGGCAACAGCAATATTAGGTGAATAGCAGCCGTTTGGTAGCAAACTACTTTCCATTTTTCAAACATATCATAAGAATGGATAATATCAGTTCCTCGCCAGCAGCAGCGGCTACCGTCGACCACTTTTCCGGACTCAAAGGGTTATTCAAAATTCTCTATATAGCCTTTGATGGCGTCGGCATCGGCGGTAATCTCGCAGTGATTCTTTCCATTCTTCTAAACAAAAACATGCGCTCTGGTGTTTTCTTGTTGCTTTGTAATCTTGCTGGAACAGATCTTCTCTTTGCGATCCTAGCACCGTTTCACTTCAACACGTTAATCGAAAACTACCACTGGCAGTACGGACACACCTTTTGCACGGTATACTATTTCCTCCTTCGCTTATTGTACGCTGTTTCAATCTTGAATTTGACAGTGATCACTGTGCAGCGTTTTCGTGCGACCCGGTATCCGATTGCGTTTCGTGTCAAATCGAGAAGAGCAAGCACGCTTATCATAATGCGCTGGATCCTTGGTATTCTAATGACTTTGCCTACCATCTTTGTAGGTCAATTTATGACTGTCATCATGAGTGGTGACGAAGAAATTGAGCTTTGTCTTACATATTGGCCAGACGATGAAACCAAACACGTATATCACATCTGTATTTACATGTTTTTGTATATTGCACCATTTTTCATAATGGCGGTGCTGAATGGAAGCATGTTCCTTTCACTTCGTAAGCCTCCAACTGGAAATATGAATGAAACTCAGCGAAGACAGTTAAAAAAGAAGAGGAAAATGTCACTACTAGTCGTGATGGTAGTTGTCATGTTTATAATCTGTTGGACGCCTTGGATTGTTTTTGATTCATTAACAGTAATGGGTGTAAAGTCAAATTTAGACTTTAGGAAGCTAGATAGGTTCATCACAGCCATGAACTTTTCCATGTTGGGTGTGTTACTGAGCACAGTTGTCAATCCAATTTTATTGAACTTCATGTCTTCAGAATTTTGTACGGGTTTTAAAGCTCTGTTTCGCTGTGCTTCTCGCAGAGTGAATATTAACCCTGCTGTTACTCCAAGTTGCAACTTAGAGTAATGATGTTACAGCTTTTTAAAATGGTCAAACAAGGCAAAGACTGGCGGTGATCATTATGAACTGTTCGAGATTATTTATTAGTTCTATTTACGTTTGTAAGATAAAAGATAAGTTTTACGTTAGGTAGCCAAAAAATTCTGTGTGCGAAAGCGAAGAATTAAATTAGCATCCGCGAGAAAATTAAGCAAGCATTATAGCAAGTTCACAGATAGCCATGAACATGAGATGATGAACTGCGAGGCCAGCAAGGCCTATTGAACAACTTATCGCCAATCGGGAATGTCAACTGGGAGAAATCAAAAACACACGCCAAGATGGGTGAAAACATTTCGAAAATCGACTCAAAGACAAAGATACATTTTTGCGTTCATTTGAGATGAAACGATTAAAGTATAATTCAAGATTTTGAAAAATATATGTGACGAAGCATGAAGGGAGACGCTATATGTATTTATTCATGCAGAGTATCATGCAAAGTATTTAGGCATTGCAAATTACCGCGCACCTGCTAAAATTTGACTGAGGTAAAAAATGTAAAATAAGAAGTTGTATAATTCTGTATATAACTCTAATCTCTAATTTAACTTTTAATTCAAGTATATATGAATTATAGAACTGAATATTATTACATATTTGCACTGTACCTAGTATCTTGGTGAGTTCCTAAACACTTGACACAGCAATAACGGCTTCCGCATTGAACGCATGTGTAATTCGAGGGAAATGTGGGCAATGTTAAGGAAATTATTAGGATGCTGCCATAATTATTTTCGCATGCAACTGAAAAGTGGTAGTTTGAATGAAATAATCCTGTAACACCATGTTGTACAACTTTGTCTGCTCACAGATGATAAATTTGGGTGAGTTCTGCCTACAGGTTTATTTCCACTAAATATTTTATAGGGAATTACTTTTGCACATGTCTCCCACAGTCCAAGCTGAATGGTAATTTCAATGGGTTGTATACATGTACATGTGGCACCGATTGTACATATATAAAACAGAATTATCTTCTAACTATATACTAGTTATAGTAAAAGAATTGGCCAGAAAGGAAACTACATATTTTGGGGTAACTACAATCTAACAGTGTGAAATCTAGTTAAGAGATTTTCACAACCTGCACCAAAGAACATTTCATCTGTTACAAAAAGGATATCCACAAACTGAACAGAAACGACGTTCAGGAAACCTTGAAGGTGGAACACAAGCTGTCACATAGTTTGGTTCACCCTCTTCAAATTCTTGTTTCTACAAGAACAAGTTCAAGTTGTTATGAAAAAAATTAGGATTAGCAAGCATCCAGGCAATAATATTTCATTGAAATTGTATTAGTTTGTTAGAGTCTCTACATTACTACTCAGCTCACCTCTTCCTCAAGTAATAGAACAAATGTTTTCTTAAACCTCTGCAAATAAAGAGTGAAAGATTATTAATGCTCCATTATTAATGAATTTGCCAGTGTGGCAACACAAATAAATTTAGTATAGGTACTGTATAATTCATACCTGTTTAAAATGTTCTCCTGTACCTTTTTTCTTCTTTCTCTTCTTTTCTTCAGAATGAAAAACAGAATTTTAAGAAATTTGTATATACATAAGGAGTTAGGAGCAAGCTAACTGATCTCTCTAATTGATCATGAATTTAACTGCATACATACTGTACAGAGAAGATGATTATATAGAACAGTAATATAGAGGTTCTTTCAAAACATATCTATCTCACCCTCTGGAGAATCTATAAATGATGGCAATTTCTTGGCTTTTGCAAGGTTGGCATGGGGATCATCACCAAAGTTATCCATCTCCAAGGCATCCAGTTGCCGTCTCTGACGTCTTTTCCTTGCATATTCATCTAATACTCGTTTCCCAGCCTGGGCTTTTTGTCGAGCTAGATAAGTACAAGTTTTAAATTGGTTATCAACACTACCATACACATATACTAATAATACTATTGCTGGTCACCTCCTCTTCTAACTCCCTGCCTGCTCCTGAGTGTGCTAATCATGCATCATGCATGTACACTGCTTAGTCTTTTATATTACGGCAGTGTCTAGGGGACATTTCATTTTCTGTGCATCAGCTCTTCTAGTGAATAAAATTGTGTCCAAGAGAGTCAAGGATTCACAGAAATACACTCAATGATGACTGATACAAGATTATTGGAATCACAATTCAAAACACACCAACACTACAGAAGAACAATAAAATGACAAAACAATTTACCAGAAGATTTCTCGGGCATTATGCACAACTTGAGAGCAAACAGACAATAGTTGTTCTTTTATAGTATTTCTGTATCTTTCTTTCTGGAATCAGAGACAGTGTGAACTCACTGAACTGGTGAACTCCAAAAAATTGACCTTTCCTCCCCCCTGAATGCATATGCGTAAGCGATATCTGTACTCAGCGGAAGTTCCTGTTCGTTCACAACTGTTTAGCGGATTTAAAAAGTTCCCACTTCTCAGTAAAATTTCTTATCCTCTTCGTAGTTTTGTATATTGAATCGATCATCGATGTCTGTGTGAAACGTAAAGAATTACATATATTATGTGATGTGATGGCGGAATGTCCTATTGTGGAGACGAGCCGAGAAAACTGGTTTGAAGGGCATCCGAAATACTTGGAGATGATGGGCTATGGTTACAACGTGTCTCTAAGACAGGCTATGCTTGTCTATTTGGACCTTATAGAAGTGAAACATTGGTTTGATGTAGAGCTGTGTCGTTGTGATGCGATTAAAAACGTTTATATTGTTGGCAGGCCTCTAAAGAAATGCCAAATTGAACTGGTGGTACCAACTAAGGCGTCGAATGCGTTCACTCACGCAGACATTCATACTACAATAACAGAAGTGTGCCGGGCTTTTAGAAGCTCTGAGCTAGGCAATAGTGTTGGTGAAACTGAAATTAAAAGTGTGTACTTTGCAATCATAGACAGCAGTTCTACAGTTGTTTATTATAAAATGACTGCTGGACTTGTATCTCCAGATGAAGTTGGTGATGATGATGCCGAAGCTGATTCACTGATTAGGTGGAAAAAGAACAACAAAAAAAGACAAAATAAATCTTAATAAAGATTGAAGTTTTGTGTAATGAAATTTTCTTGTCAAAATATCTTCCCACTGGCGTCAAATCTTATGATATTGCACCATTAGAACAGAATAGATCCATTCTTGCAAAACCTGTCACGCCCCTCCGCAATTATTACGAATATCATAACACGATCAAACCATAGACAATCCAGAAGACAGGATTGTCTATGATCAAACTCAGTTGCGTTCTAACTTCACAAGATTTCCTAAAAAGATTTGGCCAAATCTTCAACAGGGTCGCCAAGAAAACAACTATAAAAGGCAAACAACTATATATTCATGCAGGCCCAGAGCAGTGCATCTCTGCGTGCAGGATTGTACGCGCTATTATATTTATTAATTTCACATGTATGAACAGCAAATATGAAACTATAACTGCACTGATTTCCCCCCTACGGCCACTAATCTCCCCTGGTTTAACTACGTCGTTCGTCATAACAACGTGGTAAACTCCTGAATATCTTATCTTATACCTCGATTTGAGACTGAATAGCTATAAATCCTATACGTTTGCATGTTTAATGCTAGGCTGACAGATTTATTCAAACTTATCTTGTCTATAAGGCTGAAATCTTGTATTCAAAAGATGCAGTATAGTATGTTTCTCTTGTATTTTATTTAAATTTTTAAACATTGTCTACTTTTAATGGTTTCACACATACAAAGGTAATCAGTTTAAAGCGTCCTCGGCTTAATAAAATAACATAACAATTTGAAATACTTTTTACTATTCCTTTTTCATGCATGCAGGAGCGGGACAACGATACTAAATTTGTTTACGATTTTCGTCCCTTTATTTGAAACAGATTGTATTTTGATTTCACTCTACCATCTTTCTCAATGGATTTCATTTTGAACTCCTCTAACAACGCTTTATCCGCCAGCTCACTGATATCTGTACAAGCCGCTGCAAGAAAGCCCTTCGAATACACTTCAAACGAACTATAGTAGCAGACCGAAGGAATGATCTTTACATCAACATGAGTGAAACCAACGTCATGCAGCAACTCTCTCGCAGAGCCTTCTTCAGCAAAATGGCATTTGGGCGATAAAGACGTACTGAGTGCAGATTCAATGAAGCGATTATTAATGTCGTCGTCAGGCTTTGCCAGACATTGAACAGCTATCACACCTCCCGACTTGAGGCAATTAAAAGCAACTTTGACATAGGCCGCCTTATCTTCGTCGTTCAACCAATGGAAAACGTGATTACTGAAATGAAGGTCGTAGTAAGCTTGGTTATCGTTTGGAAATCCAGACTCGCTTCTTCCGGTGTGAAAACTCGCGTTTGGGACCGTCATGTTTTCATGAGCAACTTTAATCCTTGTATGGTCGGGATCAACACCGACCACCTCACCGTCATGGCCTACTCGTTCCGCGATATATTTTGTCAATTCTCCTGTCCCACATCCCATATCCAATACTTTATCACCAAGCTTCAGGTTTAAGGTTTCAAGAAAACTACAACCTGCTTTATATTGAATTGAAGAAAACGTGCTGTATAAAGCGGCATTAGTTTGCGAATTCTTGGCACACGCCATCTTAGTTTGGACACAGGTGAACTTTCGTGACTGGTGTCATTTGTACTTTGCACCACAGATTTAACAAGCTGTGACGGACGCTGTGTATTTCACATGATAGGTCACTATATGTAATTATATAGGTAATTATTAATCGGTATTAAAACTGGTAACAAATTTGTTCACAGTTGTTTTAAAAAATTTTCCGACAACTTGGCAGTTAGGACAGTCAGTGCGAACACATTATACATACGGTAGCTAACAAAATTAATACGAAACAAAATTAACAAATAATGATCTTAAATGGCAAGGTATAAACGGAACTAGTGCAAGAACCATGCAAAATACATTAAAAAATATCACAAACATAATAGAAATGATACAGTCTGTCACTAATTAGGATCTATGATATTGACGCGAACAATCACGAGCAGGGACAATCGACAAGAGTACTTTCTTTTCAGAAGAGTTTTAAAACAGTTAGGATTGGTGATGAGATCAAAGTTAATGTCTTTACAAATAGAGTTTACAAATGATACGGTTATAGAAGGATGATTGAAAAGTACTGGTTTTGCACGATTGAGTTTAAAGCACTTATGGGGATTTACAGCTTAGCCGGGTGCGATCATGGCTGACGAACGTAATGTAGTTTTGAGTGTCTACATTTAGAAAGCCAAAGGACGACTTATACAGGTGAACCAGGTCCTTATCTCACAGTCGTAGGATAGTGTCAGCAGAGCAGATACTACTTCGTCGCCCGTCTCTGCACTCTCTCCAGGCGTCTCGACAGCGTGATGTTGTTCGCTGGAAACCACACCGACAGCTACCGAGTCGAAGGCTTTAGAGAAGTTCAAATAAGTGGAGAACGGAGAGGAGCTGAGAAACATAAGAACGATTGCGAAGAAAGCCATGTTGTGCTGGGTTGCTTAGGTGAGCTACGTGGTCATAGAATTTTGAGAAAACGCAACGTTCTAGGACTTTACTGACGATAGGAAGCAGCGAGATTGGTCTATAGTCACTGGCTGGTTCTTTGGATTATTTTTTTTGAATGGGAGTAATGTGCGCCGACTTCCACTCTATTGGAACACACCCGGTACTTAACGAGAGGTTGAAGAGTGCGCAGAGACTTGATGCAATTTGTTCTCGGCATTCTTTTAAGAGGAGCGCTGTAATACCATCGGGACCGCTCGATGTGACAGATAGTTGAGAACGGTTTCATCATTTCTGACAGTTCTGCTTCAGTTCTCGACAATATCAAAACTTCTCCGTCACGTGGTTGAGATATTTGGAAAACGGATGCAAAAAATCGATTAAATAATTCGGCTTTCTCTGATGGTGTTTTTGCGAATGAACCGTTGTGAGAAATAATTGGGCCGTGCCGAGCATGTGCACTAAGAAAGAGGGTACACTAGCTCAGCTGTGTATATATTACTGCATGTTACCAAAATTCCATAATTTCCCACACACATTTCAACTTGTCCCTTAAGACTTCAGTCTTATTCCTTCCACCTATTCACTTCCAGTCTTATTCCTTTTATATTAGTAAAATACTGACATTTCTAGTTAATAACATAATAGACTAATACAAGTGAAATTCGCCGGAAAGTAAAAAATTAAATATACTGTATACTTAGAGGAAAGTGCATAATGATTGTGGTAAAATGCTGGGTTTCAGACAGGGCGCTTATGTATAATTTGCGCGGCACAGTTTAGCAGAAATTCTAGCAAACCAAGGCGCCATTTTGTATATAGTAGGCTAAGCAGCCTTTAACCGGCGTTTTGGCTTAAAATAAGCCGATTTTTATTTTTCCTCTGTGCGCTCGTACCAAAATAATATCTTTCAGTAGCGTGACCAAATCTTGTTGAATCTATAAAAATAAACATATATGAAAACAAAGTAAACAGATGTTTATATTTGTGCTTCACTAAAGAGAAGCCTAAAGAAACTTTTAATGCAACCGGGTTTCCCTGTCTACAATTTTTGTTTGCTTTTTCAATTTGCAGACATTTATAGGGCACATCCGCAATAATTTTAACCCATTTATAAACACACCTCCGGAATGTCCATGAGTCTGCGTTGTTTCGCATCCCGCCAAGTCCAGTCTAATATAACAGACTTAAGATTTGATAGCCTTAGGGCACCTATTAATGTATTAGGTATAAAACTTTTTAATGACAGCAAACATATATAAACAGATAATAACAATTAGCTGTTTAATATTTTTCGCCGTTAAGTAGAAATCATATATATATATATCAGGTACAAGATACATTAAGGGCAACGTACACAAAAGTATTCGAGGTCAGATTTTTTCCAAAAAAGATGATAGTGAATCCTAGGATTGTTTGCGAGTTTAAAAGATTATGACATGCGTAAAATAAATTTGAAGAAAATGATTATTTACCTCCAGCAAGCCTTGTTATATAACGACACTGGCATAATAGACCAACTCGTGATATAGGTTGTTAAACAACCTTAACGGCGGAAGTGTGTAATTAATTTAATTACACTCTTCCAGCCGTAATACAAAGTATACAAATTTACTAACTTTGCTTGGCTACATCTTCGGTAGCTACTTTACAATATTTCGCAGGGAAACCTTCGCAGGGAAACCTGGGCAATTTTACTAAGTGTAGTATGTTTGAAAATTTCCTTTTTGTCACCTGAATTGAAAGTTGGCCTATTGTGCAAGTGGTCCATTTTCTAACCTGATTTCATTAATTTACAAATTCGATTCGGTGTTCCAACCCCAAGATGCACAACATGCTTTTCCAGATATTCTTCTTGCTCTTCAAGCTATATGGGAATGGAATAAAAACTAATATAATCAAGCCAAATATAGGGTGTGGTAGCAAATAGGCAGGTATGCTCATAGGATGACACTATGGTTGGCATCTAGTGTGAAAAATTATTATTGTATCAAATATAGTGTTTATGTTATAAAAATAGTTTATGTTATAAAAATATTACTAACCTTAATGTGTTTTGAAAACAATTTAACAACTTTGCAAGTGCCTCTAAAATCAGCCATAGCCCTGAAAAACAAAACATGTTATTAAATATGAGTATGCTGGTATGTCATATTTTTAAGGGAAACTAGATATTCGATCATCCTTTAACTTACCTTACTACATCTGTTGCGCGCGTTGCCGCTGAAGTTATTATCAACAGGCCAGGAGCACCACTTTTTTTGTCTATTTTTGATGTTAGTGTTGACCAGCTTGGAAGAACTACACACGTAAGAAGATTGACTCTGTTGTAAATCATTATTGCTTCATTACCCACATTTGTTGCATTTCTTCTAAACTGTTTTTTCTAGACCATTTTTTATAGGCATAAGGGCAAAACAAACTGGGTTCTCCCATCTCTAACTTATAAGTTTATAATGTATCTGGTATTTCAAAAATACTCACTTTGATTTAAATATGGCGACAATTCATGTAGTTCACCAGTATGAACAGATGGGTCTGTGAAGAACATTTTATCTAACAAATATCAATATGAGAATATTAAATTTTTTTTGTTTAATTTTGTTCAAATCTGTCCCCTCCCCCCACATATATGCAGATTGGCAATTTAAATGCCTCTTACCTTCCACAGTAAGATCTTCCAGTTCAAGAGCTGTAAGCTTGCTAACTGTTAAATTACAAAACAATGACCAAAATATCTCTGGGGCTTTTAAACCATCAATTGTCTTTTCAACTGTTTCTACTTTGTTTCCTCGTCTTCTTCTTTTTCTAACTTTTGCTCTGGTTTCTTGTTTGTTTTCTTCATTTTCATATGCTGTCCCATGGGGCAAAGTTTTCAGTTTATATATAATAAAGCATGGCAATAGGTTGCATGCGATCATAGGCAGCCCAACAAACAATGCAACAATGTTAAAAACTGAATACATAGTGAATCAAGAATCTTCATCAGGGATTTTGTAGAATTATACCTACTGGGTCTTTTTCAGCATTGGTTTCATCTGAGTAATGTCTTTTCTTCTTCTTCAACTTATCCACAGTTTTCTCTATTTATTATAAAATATACCTATGTACAACTCTCAAACTAATCCAGGTTAACTTAAGCATGTTTTCACTTGGCAAAGTTAACCTGGCAAACACTAACAGTACTTTAAAGGCCCAGTCTACCACTGACTATTTGCACTGCACATGTTGCATCAATAGGTTTCCAAAGACGTCAGGATGGGTGGCAATCTAACCTACCTATATACCATTTTTATTTTAGAAATACAAATTTATATAGTGCAACCACATAAAAGGATATAAATAGTGCCAATGTTCTTACCACCTTAGAATTTTAGCTTTTTCACACAAAAAATAAAAATACGCTTACTTTGAAACGTTTTCTTTCCATTCGGGGTAAAACTTTCATCGTTTTCTTCATCGTTTAACCACCACTCATCCCCCAAATCGTCCGCCATCTTGACCTCATTTAATGGAATCAATGGGCTGCCCACTGGGGCTGCCTCGATGTCGCTGGTGGCAAGAGGCAAGAAGTTAATTACGCAAGTGAAGTGATGCCATTGCACAAAATATCCAATTGTAGAGTTTCTGGCCCAACTTGCAAGTATCTGCTCTGAACTTGTTACTGCAGTCTGTTTATGTGACAGAAACTACAGAGCCTGTATACCGAAGAGTCAGAACTTTGAGATGCTAATCTTACACCCAACGCAGAATGTTGCCGATAATATTTTGTAACATGAGAAAAATTGATCAGACAGAACACGAATTTATTAATATAAGCCAATCCCCTCCCCCTAATCGATGCTGGCTACGCCCATACAACTCCAACATTTTTAGGCTTTTCCTATATTTTTTATGCCCCTCCCCCTACACTTACGATATTTTAAGAAAAGGCGTTGCTACTAATTACTTTAGTCAATATTATCGGCTGTCTCCTCAGTGGTTTTAATTAAACTTGCTCATAGAAGATGGAGTTCAGCTATTCTATCAGTCTCTATCTCCTGTTTGTGGTGAATACATTTTTCTTTTTCTCAGGAACATTTTTAAACTCCTTGGTAATACTCAGCTTCTGGAGATCGACACAGCTACGAAAAAAATTGTGCTATTTTATGATCATGGTTTTGTCCTGTTTCGATTTACCTTCCGTCGTACTCAACCACCTGTTTATGGCGTACTTTGCGATAGCATGGTTGACTGGAATACCGGATGCTAACTGGACTCGTGTAGCTGACGCGCTATCACCGCCTTTCTTCGCTTCTGCTTTGCTTGCTCTTTTGGTGATGAATCTAGATCGATATTTGTCGATATCTTATCCCACCCGGCATCGAAAATCGGTAACGAAGGGAAGACTTTTAATTCTTCTTTTAACACTTGTTACTTTCCATTTCGTTTTACATCTGATGTTCCTACTCCAGATAATCTCAATCCACATTGTTCATCTAGTTTTTCTTGGCATTTTCGCTATTCCAATGTTGTTTATCAACTGCAAAATGTACGCAGTTGTGAGGGATAGGCGTGCCCGACGTGGAAACAACGTAGATGCAGCGGATAAGAGGAGAATCATTTCCTTGAAAAATGTATCATCTTGTTTGCTAGCAGTCGCTTGTTTTGTAATATTTTTCATTCCAACAATTGTTTTCATTGGGTTCAGGTTTAAGATCGATGGGAAGGATACAACCCTTGATGGTGCCGATATAGCGGGAATGTGGGCTGCAACAATAGCGTCAATAAATGGAACATGTAATTGCTTGATCTTTTTCTGGAAAAACAAGATTTTACGTACTGAAGGAATGAAAGTTATTAATGTGATATTAATGAAAATTCACGGTCACGAAAGGATCAATTTCATCTGAATCAAGCATAAAAACAAAACAGAACAGACAAGAACTGCATATAATTTTGAGGCTTCCTTAAAAAGAAGTGAGTAATGACTTTTCTCGACGGAATCATCGTGTTGGAATTGAAAACCTCCAAGACAGACAGTACGTAATGAGTAGCAGGCTAGCAGTTGCCTATTATTTGCGATCACTGATCAAACTCATAAAATACAAATTTTTAATTAAAAAATAGTTATTCGAATTGAAATCCACGAATTTTCCAGCAATTTATTTGACTTGTCGTTTAATAAGACGTTCTCGGTCTCTTCACTCGTACTGAGTGTTGACTACAGTTAATTAAAAACGGGCAAGACTCGATTGGAAGTTTTTGACATTGCAAGCCAAAATCCAATATATGCATTTTCTTATCTCAACTCTCTATTTTTCACAGACACATATTAAATTTGTTTGCAATTTGTTCCCTAAAATGACAGTAATAAAGTGCGATATTGCATAACGTCTATATTGCTCATTAACAGAAAGCACCGGGTTTGATGATGATTGAAGTTAAGAAATGACAGATCTATTTATACCAAATATATCTGCCATGCATTACTTTGCGGTGTTTAGTCTTTAGTTATTAAAAATGGTATGGACGAATATTTTTAATTTAAATGTCTAAAATGTGTTGTAATTGTAAATGTGTTTTAATTATCATGTGATATACTTCATACTTCATGTCATATACTTCAGTATATTTGCTGTCTTTAATTAAGCACAGCAGTTGTCATATGGCGGAAAGCATTGTCTGAACTCGTTGTCTCTGATTTTACCCTCAGCATCGATTACCGCAGCGCCTAGGCCACGGAATCTTTCAATACAGCACACATTGTAGTAACGAAATCGGCAACACGGGGTGTTACCCATAATTATAACATTCAGATTTTAACATATGCGGCATATCTCTATAACAAGGCTATCTCAAGACCAGGGGTCCGACTCATGAGTACGAATTGTCCGACTCATCGCTAATTCTGCCCCACATAGCAGTCCGGCACCCACCGCTCCCCCACCGCGTACGCCTGTAGAAAGGGGGGTAAAAGGGAGAAATAAGAAAAATTCGCACATGGGGCAGACGAGGAAGAAGTCCATTGCGAGTATTTTTTCAGACGCTGACGCGGAGCATTTTATTTTGATCAAGTTCCGCGTTTCGTCTCACGCATTTGTCAGAGCAGGTGAAAACTGGTCGCTTTCAACATTTATTTTCCTTAAATGATTTCCAAATTAGAGTAGGATATACTTCCCACATTATTTTAAAATATAGTTTTACCTCAATTGATTCCTATATCTGATCGCTGTCTCTGTTTATGGTATTCAATGTTGAGGGCGTGCAATGTCGGACACAGCGCTCGCGTGTTTATATATATAGTATTAATTGCCCAGCATATACATGCATCTTATTTTCCCTGGGTGCATTGTTTGCGCGAACGATAAATTCAGTAAAGTGATTGGCCAAAACGCTTTTCGCAATAATTTTCTTGCTTTTCCCTAACTAAACGCATTGCGAAATTTATTAATCCTTGATTGCGGAAGATGATTTCGTGATGCTATACACGTTGACATGATTATGGTTATACTGTTCTTGGCAAAGGATAGATATCTGGAGGTGGTTGTTTGAAAAATTGAAGAGTACATATCAATCCAGATCTCACGTTACAACGATCAATCATAGCTTTTACGAAGATCCCTTTCCTTGCGGAACTAAAACCAAGCAGCCCTTGACAAATTGCCTCATCTGCATGTGTTTTCCCTATTGGAAATTCACTAAAAAGGTTAAAATTTCTCTAGCATATAACTATGTACAGTACATTATATAATCTACTGTATATGCATGTATGTTTCACCATTCCATTCCCGCAAAATTGCAAATATACCCGTAACCAGACTATATAAAAACAATCATTTGGAACTTTTGGTAGGCGATGTTGATCGTGCGGCGTTGCAGATTGTAGTTAATTCTTCGATTAAGGTTTCATAACGGAACGACACGCGCACACCAGGGACATTTGTCTTGTGAATGTCGTTGCCGCGAACGCCATCTTTCTTATAATTGTAACCAAGCCAGTAGGTTTTTACCTATATTGAAATGAAAAGCGCAGGGTATAATCTGGCCGTTTCCTGTGTCGTAACTTGCGTCAGTTCTGCGAAAATGCTTCCGTCATACAAAAGTATCGAAATAGTTTTCGAATATTATCAAAAGATTTTTCAAAAGGCATTTTTCGTCGTTCATACACTTTGTTTCTTCCAGGTACGAAGTGGCAGGAGACCAGTTAATACAGCTAGTTTCTTGATTATCCGGCCTCGAAATATAATTTGAAACCTGAATTTCGACTTACCCTATCTTCAAAACCACTCATGACTACACTATTTCGAGCTAATTCTGACATATCAGCGGGATGGAGTTTGTACACCTGGGCAGCAATACTGTATTCTTCCATCAACGGCTCCTGATTGAATGGATACATATACTGTATGTCAATATACTTACTATTCATGCTATATGACTTGATATAACAGGTGATGCGAAAAAGAATAATCTCGCGTTTTAAATGAGCAAAACTTGTACTGCAATTAAGAAGTTAAGAGCTAGGCTGACATGAACCCTCTATAGAAAATACGCCTCAAATGTTTATGATTATAACTGCTGTTAAATCCTGGAAACGCCTCTTTGCAAGCATGTTTGTTAGGAAACTTACCTTAGTAAAATGGAACTGCAGAGGATCATCGGTAGAAAGTGAGACTAACAATCCTCTGGCAAAAAACTCGGGTAACGGGTTTCGATGATAGTCGAGAAACAACGAGTTGTTACTGAGTGGTGACATTGCTATACCAATTTGAGCAAGGTAGTACAAATACTGTAGAGCCGGCACCTGTGAAAAACAAAAAATATAAATTAACTGGAGAGTAGGCATTATATCGGTCATATTACGAATACATGAATATTCCTCCCAATTAAGGCCTCTGGCCACCGGGCCCTGACTAGGCGGGCTCAAAATAACGGCCGTAACATATCCGTGATATCTTCATGACTTTAGCCTGCGTGCAACGTAATGTGCGTTTGTAACCAGGCTAAATAATTTAAGATCGACCAAAAGCGGTTTCTGACCGATTACTAATATGTATATACTCTTGTTTTTTTTTAAATCAACTCAAGTCGAGGACCAAATTAAATGTTTTGAGATTATTTTTTAATTAATACCGTTATTTTAATTCCCTTGTGTAGATGGCTGGTTATCGAATGCAAGATCAAAATCGATCTTTACCTTTCTGAGCAATAATCCATGTGAAATATTTTCGGCTAACATAAACCCACATACTAAATGTGTGGCCGCACCAGATTCGCCACAATGAGGTCGGAAAGCGAATGTGTTAAAACCTCGTTCTCTGAAACGCAATATAAAATGATGTGTTTTTCAACGCCTCTAGAGTTTTAATTACTCTAAGATCAATCAGTGGGTTCCTAATATTTTGGTTCAAAATGTTCCTAATGCTTCCACCTCCATCATCAGTACGTCCAATCATCATACAGGCTATTGTACTCTGCGGTGAGCTGTGTTGAAACCGTGCATGCACCACTATGAAGAACACACCTTCGCACATGATTCAGCATCATGATATTGCAATACATATAATACAGATAATATGCATAAGGCGGGTTTTCTTCATTAGTCCAGTCGGCTGGCAACGGACTGTCTTCGTGAAATAGAACACCCTCGTGTTTACTTTCATCATCGACACTATCAAAACCAATCACCTATAAATATCGAGACACACCAGTTAACGAGCAAGATTAACTTCAACATTTGATATTTTGCCCAAATATTTGGTGGTCTAATTCCCCTACAAATAGAGAAATGAATGGTGACGAGATGTTATGATTTCAGAAATGTTGAGTGTGAACCGTCGTTGATTTAATAGTTTAGTACCAAATAGTACGAAACTCTTGCGAAAAACGCCAAGGAATGCCATTAAAATAACTATATCCTGAAATTTGAATACTTCATATGAAACAAATTACCTGGGATAGAAACGTATGTAATTCGGGATGAGACGCTGGATTCACGGAAACTTCCATAATTGGCAAGAAAACATTTTCCAATATTTCTTCGAAATTCTTCACTAAATTCTTCGAGCGATAAATATCACTATATAGGATCACACAAATGCAGAGTAACTAACGTTGTAAAATTCTTATAAAATAATAAAAGTGAATGAAAAAGATTTTACTTCTGATGAGTGCAGCTTTTTATGGGCATTCCTACCACATGAAAACGAGGTTATTACATATAACTTCTAAGCCTAGCAATCGATGCAGAATAACAGACACATGGACGGTGCAGCCATGAATACCAGTGATAACGATCTTTAGGCTATAGTTAAGATAGCCTATTTGATAGGTGATTTTAATCGTTTTGTTTTTACTGTGTAATGTGTGTGCGAATTTGTTTAGTATCAGCAATAAATAGCATGCTTTCGAGGTGGAATAATTAGAAATAAACATTTGTACACGAGTGAGTGACACACGACTGCAAACAGTAGCAAACTGGACGTTTAGCTATCACGAAAATGCTCTTGCAAACCATAAAATACGCACTACAAACGTGGTACTTGAATAAGCCATCGTATGTTATTGGAATAAACTTCGTTATTAATTGCCCATTTCGCGAGATTGTCCCACTCATCTTTCGAACGACCGTAGATCGATATTCGCAGCTCGGAATTCTGATATTTGCTTTCTTCAAGGTCAGCTATTACTTCCTTTAACAGTTGAGCAAAATATCGCCCCTCGATGTAATTATCCGTTTTCATGAAAATTTCTCGCAAGCTGCTCTCCCCTAAAAAACAAGTAAGATTCCTGGTATTGCATGTTCAAAATTCATGGAAATTGTCCGAGAGAAACTCACCAACAGGATTGTACTTGCTATTAAACTTGTCGAAGCGATGGAAAGTTTGACGACCCTTTAAAAAATAACAGCTGGACAAATTCAGAAGGTAAATGTCGTAGATCCGTATTTCACAATAAACGAAAAACATTTAGTGAAAATAGAAATAGATTACTGCGTATGGATGCATAACAAAGAACAGCTTCGTGGAGACGGGTAAAATTGCATCATCACGCAGATAGATACATATACTCACTGCATGAACATCTAACGTATCAACACTTAAATCATAAATAGATAAATTCAACGAATCAAACACCTAAAACAAAAGATGAAGTTATCAGCTTTTAGTATAGACCGGGGAAAAGGTGATCTTAGGAACAGATCATTACTTATAGCCGGGGTTGGGAGCTAGAAGGAAAATGGTGGGGTAACTGAAAAAAATAGGAGTGTTTATAGGGTGGGGTGAAACAAAAAATGAAAAAGTGACCACGGTCCGGATAAGGGTTTTAAAAAACAGGATTTTTGAAAGACCATAAAATAATGCTTGTTACTGACAGAATAGTAAATGACCTGACCTCCTCTAAGGATAAAAGTTGTGTATTCCGTTCTAATACTTTTTCTTGTGGACACGACTTTACTTTCTTCTTAATGAATCTCAAAAGATGCTTTTGATTCATCGAGGAAGACGCGTGAATGTGAGTGTCGACCTGAACAAAAAAACATATATCGATACATTACTGCAACATATTATAAGTTTACAATGTCTTTTGTGTCATTCTTTCTAGTCGTGCATTAAGCTAAGTTGAATTGACCTCCCCCAGTAGACCCAGGACTGTACTTAGAAGCTTAATTGGGGGGTGTATATTCAAATATTCGTCTTATGCCCGACTGATTTCATTGGTACGCTATTGTTCCTACAGTATATAAACATGAATATATGAATATACACCCTCCCAATCAAGCGGTCTAGCTACGGCCCTGAGTAGACCCACTCAACCCAACATACAACGTGTCCCTAATACATTATCCCTTAATCCTTATATACTGTGCCTAAACAAATTAAACACAATCATAAAGAAGCATGCATGCTGTAGCACCATATACGGCATACCATGATCTTTTTGTAACCGTTGAATAAGTTTTTTTCTCTTAAGTTGAGAACTCCGAACGAATACCTTTCTAACATTGTAGAAATCTCTGTGTGGGACTTTTTTCATCTCAGCAAGTTCTTTCAGTTCATTAAGAAGAATATGAAGGTTGTAGCGAGCTTCAAGAAACTTCAGACGACGAAAGCAAAACGATTTTCTACATAAAAGCAACGACGCGTACGTTAATATAGCTATTTGTTTCTTCGGACACAAGGAGAAAAACGAATGGACCTTCCGGAAGCGGAAAGTCTGTCAGTTACACGAAGTTTAAGTGGCTCGTTAGTTTTGCGGAGTTTTCCGTCATTATGAAAAAGACTGATGGTTGGGCGACGTGTTGGTTCCGCAAAAATCGTTCTCCAAAAAGAGGTCAGTGACATATTGACACTTACATAGGTCCATGCGTACAGAGAGCAAGGACAATATTATAATCAGCAAAAAATTCCTGTAAAGTTGGATGTGGATGTCTCTTTATTTTGCCGTTTGCCTCAAACAACGTGCTTTCTTGTTCTGGTTTATCTGCTCCAGTGATCTGAACAACGCCATCAATCATGTCAAACTTGTAACCCCAATCTTTCGGAATTTCAATGTCTTTAAATGGATTTTCGGAAACCTCCAAAGATAAGTTACTTGTTTGTGACAAACCTGTGAAAAAACAGGGTCCCCAAAATGATTGAAGGCACAAGAAAAACGACTAGGAGAGAAAACAGTGCACATGAAGAAAGGCAGCCACAAAATTTTTCTGCAAGGATTGAATGGTCTCCATTGTATAAGGGAGGAAACAGCAATGGTTTGCAATATGTACACAACCTCTTATCAACTTACACTCAACATCTTCATATGATTTCGATACCATTCCTTTCTTCTTTAAGTGACGTTGAATGTCATAATCATTGTGGACAGTCTTGAGGATATTTTCCGTGGAGGGACAGAAATTTTGCAAGCTCAAAGCCATGTACTTACTTCTGATGTACAAGGCTTCAGACAAGAGTTCAGAGGCCTGTTGCAGGTCTTTATATGGTACCTATGCAGGGTATACCAATATCATTACTTATGTACAGCTATCCCTCACCTAAATACTCACATGCTATATATGTACATGGCAATGTGAGAATTAGAATTTTCAATTTTTGTACAATGAAGTGAAAAATGTAAATTTTAGGCTTACACCACTGGCTTCTTCTCCATCAACCAGGACCCGTTGAAAAGGCAAACGTTCCTCAGTTTCATAACTTGGCAGGCTACTCCTAGATGGATCTGTACAAGGTTCTTCTTCTCTCATTGAATGAGACCTACAATTCCACTCTCTGATGATCTCCTCTTTAATCATTTCATTTTGTTCAATGGGTTCATCCGGGATCTCAAATGGATGACAATGTCCTTCCCGTTTGGCATCAGTTGTTGTTTCTGCTGTCAATACCTCCCACGTCTCAGCTAATGACTTCAAAACATTGCCATGGAAATGCTTCCTTCGACTTGAAGCATTTTCATCTAAAGCACCATCCATTGTGCTCTATGTTTTCAACAGCTAGTAGAAATTCACAATATAAATACCAATTAGTCAATTGATATAAGTTTATTAATTACTGTTACAACTTCATTGTTCTCAATGGCAGTTTTACTCTCATGGGTTATGTTCAACGATACAAAATATTTTAATAAATAAACATGAAAATAAGCTTTAACAGAAAATATGAACCGCCCACTATATGTAAAATAGACTAAAGCATTTTGATGTTTTGACCTAAGGGTCTCAGCTAGGAGAGTTAGTATGACAAAGACCCCATTGTAGGTGTTATGTATTCCACTTTAGTTTTTGTATTTAGTTTAGTTTAGTTTTTGACTGCCTTCAGCCTTGTAACTATTAAAGCACTATAAAGGTATCAAGATGATCCATGGCCAGTGGCTAAGAATATTTACTACAGAGAGTACAAGGTCAAGATCAACAAATGCTTCCCAGCATAACAACTGGATGCCAGGTGGGTTCACAGTTAAACAAACGGCAAGACGTGTTACATTTATGTTTTTATGATCTTACATAATATATAGAGTCTCATGGGGGCACATGCATAAATTGCAAAGTGACCAGGTATTCGTTGTTACATAATCTATAACACAAACACAACGAACACCCGTGATGTAGTCAACGTCGTTTATGTGCTAACCTTTTTAAATACTAGCTATTTAATACTAGTTATAATACAAAGGAATAGAAGATTGTAAACTCCAAAATGCAAATCAAAATAAGAAATTTTTCACGAGAGCTTAGACCAAGCTTATATACTTATTTATACTACTCAAGTTTACTATTATACTACAACCTTCACATTTCAGCATAAAATATCTATCAATACATTTAGCATGGTGGCAGTGAAATATATGGAATAACTTGTAAATCGTACGATTAAGCAATTTTAAGCTTACCTGAACGATTATATGTTCAATCTGTTTCTTGATTATTGCGCAAAACGGAAATCTAAACCCACACTAAACCTTACTGCGCTTTACCGACTTTACGCTCTCGCTATTCATATAAATTATTTCCAACACAGTCAGAAGGAAGCTGATAAACGTCGGTAGTACCCGGAATATGTTCGTGATGTGAAATTGTGGTTGTCCAGTGTGGTTGTCACGCAAAATGGCAACGATTAGCTACGAGACAAAAGAAAGGGAAAAAAAAGAAATTAAACGATGTCGTTATTGCACAATAGAAGAATGCAAAATTTGACATGTACAATGAATTAGTACACTCTTTGTGAAATGTTTGCACGAAGGTAAGCCAAGGTCAAAATGGCATATTTATTGAACAATGATCATTTTAGGTCGGGGATAATCGTGCACACTTCGTATTCTATCGCGAGAAATGTTTCCAATATGGCGGAAAACAAATTCTTTCTGTCTTGGTTCTGCGTTATAATCTTTATTAGTCATTTATCTTACCCAGAACTTATTGTAAATGTAAAAACAAGAAGCGGACATTATACTCGACAATATCTTACGGCAGATCCTGAAAAAGATATTGTAACGATTGACTTTACGATGCCCGATGGAACCAAAACCAAGGCATTGATTGATTTTTCAAAGGTCTGTTCTTATATTGGGCATGTTATAAATTTGGTGTTTTCACATTATAATACATTATAATTGATTTTTTCTCGTGTCACAGGCTGCAAAATAAAACTCGACCAAATATTCTTTGGCTACCATTGGATTGTTAGGCTGGATTGTTGGGCATCTTTTTCTTAAAACCAGCTTTAAGCTTTAATTAAATTGGGGGTTATTTACGGCCATATTAAGTTTTTGTTCAATTGCAGAGCCTACAAGTGTTGAAAACAGCAGTTCTTGGTGAAATGGAGAGAGGTGAAAAACCCATTCACACTTTATGCTTCATCTTAAAATTTTCTCCAAGTGAATTTATATCTTCGGACGCTGTATCAAAGTTGAGACAGGTGTGCTAAAATCACAAGATTTACTCATGATATTAGGCTTAATTATGATAACCCCCACAATGTCTCTCAATAGAAAAACCCAGAAGCGATTCGCATTCCTGAAGAAGAACTTAAGACAGAATTTCTGGTCATGGAAAAGGAGATCCCGTTTGGAAACTCTGGCTTGTTCAGTGGCCATGTTCATCAAATGTGTGGAGATGCTGATAAGATTTATACCAGTGTAGAAAACATTAAAGCTATTGCCCAAGGTAGATGTTTTTATATCATGTACAAAAAATGTACAACTGTATAAAGGTTGTATTTAGCCTGTGAGATATTGTGATTGTACATTTATTTATTTATATATTTTGCAGGAAACGAAAATGTTTTTAAAGATCTTTTATCATCAGTTACCACCATAAACAGTAATGACTCTGCTGTATCTAGATGTGACACTGTAGCGGATAAACATAGCAAGTGTATCTGTCATTATGAGTTTTGTTTAAGTTGGTATCCTTGTGCATTAAAATATTGTGATGACAACGGCCAAGAAGGTGAGAGAGTCTCATATCGGTGTGGCATAAAAACATGCGGAAAATGTAGACAATTTCAATATCATGTGGATCATCATGACAGCTGCTTCTGGGAGACCCCATTTGTTACAGTCCAGTGAACAAATCTGATTACCAACAAAATTTGATTGGCTAAAATTAGTAGTTCTGGCAGGAATGTTTTATGTGGTAGATATGGTGTCAGTAAAGTATTTGTTGATAAATAAAGATTGTATAGAAGAAATATATATTGACAAATCAGCAATCAATTTGTAAAAGGTTTTCGGATAAATCATTTCAAAAAAGTGGTTGAAAGATGCATGTTCTTGAAAAACCCATCATGATAATGAACTATGTATAAAAATACACCTTTGTAAATCTCTTTGTAAATATAATCTCTGTATAATCTCTTTGTAAATAATCAAAAAAAAATTTGCGATATAAAGTCGTTCTCCTTTATTGAATGTAAAAAGAATGTGTTCTTCCCCTCTGTAAGGAACGACGCAGGCAATACCGTGGGAAATGAATTTTTTATTTAATTGGAATAACCCTATATTTAAAACAAATAAATACAAATTAATGCTCCTCATATACTGTCCTACACCTAAATTCGTTCCAGTTTTAAATATACCAATTTATTATTCTATATACACGCTAATATATTTAAGTACATATTGTCATATACTATTATTGGTGTTATATTAAATGTTAATATATCGGTGGTGTTGACGATTCAGTCACATTTCTTTTTCCTTGTAATATTTTTTTTATACAAGCAATACACAACTCGTTTGCCTCTCGTCCCTCCTGACAGACCATGTAAAAGTTGAGAAAACCATGCGGAAGATCGTCCACAATGTACAGTTCAACTTTATTTCCTGCATCACGGAGCCGTTTAGCGAACTCGATGGAATCATCAAGTAATGGATCCATAGTACACGCCTAAATAACGTAATTCAGAAATAATTATATACTTTGACAAGGTGCATTTGAATGAAGGAAAACAAAGAACTTATTGGGTATGTATTTCATTTACGGTTCACGTTCACTACTATCGCTATTATCGCTAATAATGAAAGTAATCGCCGCACAAAGATCACATCCACGACCCAACAGTTCGACACTCCGGGGTGATGTGATGTTAATAACGTGGACATGACGTCATGTTGAGAGTATATAAGGATCCCTCATCTCTGTTGAAACGTCACGTGGTGAATGTAATTTTTGTGGTGATTACCTTCATTAGTTAAACCAGAGAAGCGATACAACGGACGATTATGTATACTGTTTAATTCTGAAAAAATTAACTTACCAGTAAGTCAATGGGAGGCAACTTAGCCAACTCTTCATTCGACGCAACCAAGGGAGATATAAACGGATTCTTGGCCATTGCAATGAGATGATCATCATTTAGAAGACCACACGAGGTAACGTCATGGAGATCTTTCTTGTGCATCTCTAAGTCACGGCTTGTGCCTGGCAGCACGCTATCAGACTGGGATCGTGTTATGCGCACGTGACTCGTTTGCGCATGGACCAAGTCAAATTCGCTAGCGACATGTGGTACACGCGTGCTACCAGGCCTATTAGCCTTAACTAAATCTGGCAACAGCTTTTCATTTTCAGAACAACAGCAGTCATCACTAGATGATTGAGATTCCGTCTTTCTTGGAATACTCCCAGTCAAAGTCTGTGTTTTTTTCGAAACATCACCACTGTCTTTTCCTGCCGTTCCAGTGTACGCCGCAAGACACTGTGTGAGGATACCAACAGGTAATAAGGGATCCAAAAGGGTGAGAAGCCGTGATGGTGAAGGACGGAACTGGACATTAAATGGAGCATACGATGTCAAGATACCATCTGGAAGTCGTATCCCATGAGAAGCTGCTTTTAAACACAGGGATACGGAAAGATTTCCTCCTGTTAGAAAGAATGGTATTTCATATTTATCAGTTTTTGAATGAGGTTTTTGAATGAGGTTAAGTACGATATGAAGGATTATCAAGTGGGACGTTTGCCTTATAAATTCTTAATAATAATCATTATAATGATTATATCACTTACCCGCTGAATCACCAACTAAGGCAATATACCTTCCGGTGGTACCAAGCCTATCTAGGTTTTTGAGAGCCCAGACATAAGTAAAGAGACATTCCTCCAAGGCCCGAGGAAAGGGAAGTTCAGGTGCCAAAGCATAGTCTATTGAAAGTATTGGGACATTGAGCGATTTAGCCCAGCTTCTCAAGTAGATCTAAATAAACAGGGTATACAGTTGATCTAATGTACTCTGATTGTGATTCAAATCTGAGTCCTGTTGTACGAAACTTAGATGAAAAAACTTCAACTAAAAATAAAACACACCAACTATTGTAGTATGGTTTTATCTTCTATTTTTAAATCACTTCATTTATTAAAAAAATGCATTATACATATCAATGGTGCTTCCAAACCTACTTCATGAGACTTTGAAGACTGTGCAACGAATCCTCCACCATGTATATGTATAACAAGACCATCTGCTTTAGGCTTAGCTTGAGAGTTATGGCAAGCATTGCCTTCTTTATCACGACTCTGAAAAACAAATATGCTGGGTAGTAGTCAGTAGCATTAAAAAGAGGAAAGATAATTGCCCCAGGCCCCCATAATACTTTAAAAGAACCAACCCTACTAACCTGTCCTTCTCTCAATAAATATGATAACAGATGAACATCAACTGGTGCCTCTCCAATCCAAGAAGTAGGTGGTGGAATAGTAACATAATCTCCACTTTCTGTAATAATTTCCATAGGTTCAGGAGGTATCTTGAATAATTCATTTACCCTTAATGCTGATGAAACAATCAAGGGGAAGTGCTGAAATAGAAAACAAATTCATTATTGATAATTACTGATAGTACTTAATATCACATATAATTATGTATAATTACGTAAGTACTTACATATAAGTACTTAATTTCAGGTCATATCATTATAATAATACTATTATATATAGAACATATTCCTATCATATTTTCTTTTCATTCACTGTGAGTGTAAATCTGGATCTGCCTGGGTAAAACTTACCTGAAAACCATAACGTTCTGTAAGAGACCAAAATGCTTTACAAAATTCAATATCAACAAGTGTACTGAGAGAAATAAGTTTTTTTGCTCTCAAGTCCGGATTAACCAAATATTTTGGGCCATTCAATAATGATGCTGCAGCTACTGTAAAGGATCCATCATGTTTCTCATAACCATCTCCAAAAGATGCCATAGTGATGCACACAGTGGTTAAAAATCCTCTTAATGCAGTGTTGAACTAAAATATAAACTACATGTTACATATTTGGTTTAAAAAAGCATTTAGACATTTTTCTCTCGAAACTCCCATCAACCTTACAGAATTTAAATTGAATATAATAACCTAATTTACAACCTTTTAATATTCCTAATAATGCTTACATGAAATCCAAGACGTCTACCATAGAAACACTCTTTTTCCATTTCATGTAGGTGACACTCAGTCATTGTCTTGGCATCATAACAATCTTCAGGGGGGAATAAATCGTTCCCATTGCTCCATTCTAAGAGAAGCTTCGCAAACTCCAAGAACTTAAATAAGCCTTTAGACAAGTCTAGATAGCTCACAATTTCCTTATAGTAATGATCTGAACGAAAAAGCAGTCCGTCCCTGTTCTCCTGAAAATACAGTCCCAATGAATGCAGACGTCTAAAACACAGCTCAACCACCCTGACTATTGTCCTGTAGCCATTGCCCTTGATGTTGGGATCATAATCAAAAAGCGGTGAGACAGCAGCAACTTCTAGGAGCAACTTTAAAGTTTTTGCTGTAATCTCTAGCAAATCTTCGAAGCATTGCGAGAATTTCTCGAATTTTCCACTGTCGTCCATTCTCGCATAATATTGCCTATTTTCTGATAATACCTCTGTCAATGAACTGAACAGTCCTGGCAGATATTCGTAATCTGATTCGATATAATATGATCCCATTTTAGCCCTTCTGCGTGTTTATAAATTAGTATAGATTTATAGTATACTTATCTTCATTTTTACAAAATATACAGGCATAATACTGCCAGCCTGGCAGCCTCCATTAAGTCACAAAATTATTGTGACATGTTTAGCAATAAAATAAAACAAAACCTTGATATTCCATCCGTTATCAAGACACACTTCCTCCGGGAGATTTATATTCTATGTTAACATGTTAACATACAGTAAAAAGACAATATTTACAACAATCGACGTACTTTAAGTGCGTGGTGTTTGAAAGAGGCCAATAAAAGACAAGTTCCATCACGCCACTAGACGTCATATTTGTTTACATCTTTTAATTATCCAATGACGTCATACGATCTTCAGTTCTACAGCCTTTTCAGAAACAGTGGCCAACCCCCAACCTGGCAATGATTTTATTGATTTAGGTAATGGTACAGTATTGAAATGTTGATTAATTAAAGATCCGTATTTCAAAACGGAGGTGCCTTCCAAATGTGCCAGTATGCCTAGTACCAGTACTCATTCAACTAAAGAGTTGAAATGGTTGAAATGATGTCATTGGAATTCGAATGTCACAACAACAGTGATCATTTGCCTTAACACAATTTATCAGCACTTTTTCTTTGAAAGTTGAAACAACGTATTATTAAATTTCCAAACATACAATTGAGACTACTGGTAGTCTGCTTCAAGTAACTGAATTGTAAATTGATCTTCTGTTTCCCAGTCTCTAATGACCTCTTACTGTAAGTTGTGCGAACAGCAAGAGCATGTTTGGTCCTCAAGCCCAGGTTGAAGGTAGCTTGAAGCCTTGAAGGTAGCTTTTCAGTTATGCCATAACATTGGCTAAAAAAATTACGGTAAAGCATTATAATTCGTATATGCAGGTAGGAGGATTGCACTTCTAAAATGTTGAATTACTGGCAGTTTCTTAAGTTGAATTGAAACATCCCCTAATCAGAAACCTAAAGAATCGCCCGTCAATGAAGAAGTCAGGATAATGATCATTATTAAAATTTGTGGTCAAAAAAATTGGTCAATCACAAAATTCGGACACACCTTAATATTAACGCTGCGCATGCGCATTAAAGTTCGGTCAACGAGAACTTTGAACGATCGAATCCATCAACGTGGCTGAAATGACCCAATAGAAAGGAATTTTTACCTAATTTTAGACGACACTGGCCATACCGTAGCATTATTTTAGGCAAGATACGGTTGCTGGAAAATCAAGGAACATGGCATCAGATTTTGGCAATCCTTTGAGAAAATTTAAACTAGTTTTCCTCGGTGAACAGAGCGGTGAGAATTTGCTTCTTTGATATGTCAACAACCAGTTGGACCTAATATTATATTCAGATTTTGACGTTTTGTGCTATATCTTGGATTTGTGGGGTCGGAAATTGTTTGGAATTTTAAATCTGTCTTTTGTGTTTCAGTTGGTAAAACATCCCTAATCACAAGGTTTATGTATGACAGTTTTGACAATACATATCAGGTGAAGTATTAATGAACTTGTTGGTGAATGAACGGCTTATTGATATTGTTGAGGTGTTTCTCTCATGCATAAAACTTGGTTCATAAAATATGCACTTGCCATATCAGTAGTGTTTTGTTAGTCTGCTAATTTATTGGAAAAACTAATTGTTTTATTATTCAATGTATGTATAGGCCTATTTATTATTGTCAAACTTGCCCTGCATTGTTACATGCAAATTTATAAATTTGTAATCTGTAAACTACTGTATTTTTAATTAACAGTGAAATAAAGTTCACCTTCAACTACTTGCTATGGCCCTTTTAATTAAAAAAAAATTAGTTCATGGAAACATGGTATAGTCAGCCTGCTTGTCTAGACCATCTAGTTTTTATGACTTATGAGCCTACCCCAAAAGCTGCATGTAATCGAATGATGTGTCAAAAATACATATACTGGTATGGGCGCAATAGCTTTTGAATATGTTTTTGCTTCTTATTTTGCCTTGTTTAACAGCAAAATTCTGAAGTAAAATAATTAAGCAGCTTTAAGAAGCAAAAAATTCAATAGACTGGACTTGTCAGACTTTTTTGAAATTTCTTGCAGTTTATTTACCAATTTATATCTGACAATTTATCTAACATGAATTACCACATGGAAGTCATAATGATAGTTTTCACTATTTTGATTGTCTATCATTGTATTCATTGATCAAGTATAATTTGGATTAACCTATATCAAATGTATAAACATTTTAACCAGGCAACTATTGGAATTGACTTCCTCTCAAAGACAATGTATCTGGAGGACCGAACAGTGAGTAAATAAAATTAAATAATGCAAATATCAGCTTTTTAGACATGGAAATATAACATTTACTGTGTATTTTTTAAGGTCCGCTTGCAACTATGGGACACTGCTGGGCAAGAGCGTTTTAGAAGCTTGATACCAAGTTACATCCGAGATTCAACTGTGGCTGTAGTTGTCTACGACATTACAAGTATGGCAGAGTGAAAATTTGTTTTTTAACTTTATAGAATACATTACTAAACCAGGAGATTATTTAATGAACATAAGAAGTATTAAATAACATACTTTATTCTTGTGAGTAAAATTTGAGCATAATTTATCTAGAATTTGGTTGGACCACATTTTAAATTGTTACATAAATATGACTGCTCTTTTCCCATGTATATGGTTGTTTGCTTTAGTAAGTCAGGAAATTATCAATGCCCACTGTGCTTTTAGATTATAATGTATTTTGCCTTTTTAGATTATAATTCATTTCAACAAACAAATAAATGGATTGATGATGTTAGAACTGAGAGGGGGAATGATGTAATTATCATGCTTGTTGGTAACAAAACGGATCTTTCAGATAAAAGGTATGTTGATATATTTTGTATAAAGTCCTTTTCAGGCTATGAACACACTTGATTTCAGAAGGAAAAATTATGGTTTTAAATACACACTTTTAATAATGTAGGCAAGTGACAAGTGAAGAAGGTGAGAGGAAGTCCAAAGAATTAAATGTAATGTTTATTGAAACAAGTGCAAAAGCAGGATACAATGTCAAGCAGGTACTGTACATCATACATGATGTAATATCACTTGAATAATAGCTAATAGTTTTTTATTTAGTCTGTAAATGTAGGGTCAGGGCCCTTATGGATACCAGTCAAGGCTACCATACATAAATATATCATTTTTACTTACACCATTTACATGGGTATTATATACCTACATATCTAGAGTAAAAACCATGCTTACCATATGATTGCATGTATAATTGGGTCGGGTGACCTATTTGAATGCAATTATTATTATTTTTGAACTTAAAGTAAAGTTAAATGAGCTTTTTGAGTTTTCTCTGTGATGAAGTTTAATGGTTAGGCTGGTTCTCATTCTGGTAGATTATCCTCAGGACGGGATAGAACGGTGATGTTTTCTTTTGTGTTAGGATTTAATTCGCATGCAGAAGAAACTTTCATGTCGGGTGTTAAGGACATTTTTCCCTATAAGTGGTGCACCCTTGTTAACTTCGGTCCCGTCGTTCAACTTTAACTTAACTTGGATAATTCATAATTGCATTTTCTAGCTTTTTCGAAGAGTTGCAGCAGCCTTACCAGGGATGGAAAATACTGCAGAGAAACCAAACAAAGATTTAGTTGAAGTAAAACTAAAAGACACGCCACAAGAAAACACGCAACAAGAAGGAGGGTGTTGGTGCTAGCTGCGTTAATATTGGATCTTAATCTCTGAGTTCTAACTGAGACCTGGAATATGATCTCTGTCCATAATACAAATACTAACAATATTACCTGAAAAATAACTTGGCTTGCAACAAACATTTGTTTAGCTTCCAAAGCTGGTCTTCGCCGGTGCATAGTTTTCTACTGCTAATGCGGTATTATTAATTATAATAATGGATTATTAATTATCAACATTAGTAGTGGGGTGGTGGTTCCTACTATTTGGTTCCAAGAAAAGTATGCTTCTGTTTTTAGCCTTCGGAAAAATAGATAATGTTGATAAAAATAAGACTGCACAAAGAATACATGATTAAATAGACTAGATAAACTATTATTAGACGTTTTAACGCAAAATATCTTTATTTCGGTTAACCAGGACGTCAGAACGATGCGTTCTAAAGGGCACTACTGTATTAAACTTCGTCCCCTCGTTTTTTCTTTTCGTTAGATGTTTTTTGTGTCTGAGTGAGGATTTTCTGTACACGATTTTTCTATTCTTGAAGGTTATTAGTTGCATTTCTTGTGTGGTGCGATTGCCATTTTTGGCATTCCTTGCTCCTGCTGGCAGCATGCGCGGTTTGTCCTAATCTCCTCCGCAGACATCTCTTTACGTAGTCACCTGCATCTGTCGAAAAATATTCAGTTTTTATCTATGGTTTGTACGTTGCGTTCACTGATCTGGTTGCGTTATGCAACTTATATATACGGCGATTTCCAATAGAGCGTCACGTGCCAACTGACGTAAGCGTCACAGGAGATGTACTTTTAAAACAGTTGGAAATTTGATATTTTTCTTTTGTAAGGCATTTTTAAAAGAGGTAAATATCGGAATTTCTGAATTCCCAAAACTGTCATAAAAGACTTATAGTTCATTAAGTCAAGCTGCTTGAAACAATTTTAAGCATCACGTGTTAAAAACAGCAAACAAAACAACAATTCGGGTAATTCTAAATGCCATTATAGTTTTCAGAGTTTATTAGAAGCAATTCCTGTTATTAGTTAAGCATCTACTAGTTGCTATTCTCACAAGTGACAATTATTGGAAAAGAGATTTAAGCAAAAACAAACACAAACAAAACTGCAAGAAGAGAGAAAGATCCGCCTGATAAAAAGCACTGGTCATGAAATTTCAGCAAAGCGGGCTCAACCCCTCTGAGGCCACTCACTCCCCCTCTTTTGAAATTGGCCCTGGGAACGAGGTTGGCCAACCCCCTTCATTATACTAGTGACCAATTTGACATTTCCAATGATGAAAAAGAAACCCTATGTCGTAATCTTGTCATTCTGGTGTTAACGTTTTAAGGCTAAAGTAAAAGTTATTTCAAAAATACAAAAAAACTGTCACACGGTGAAAAGGCCAAATTATCGGGAAATTTTACCAAAAATAAGGAAACTTAGACTACATCTTAAGGAATTCAAGCTAGTAGGAAATGCGAGCCCAGCTGACGTGCACAATGGACTCTGAACTGGACTTTGTTCCGGCTATCGATCGATCCATACTTCATAGTGATAACTTGACATGACTGGCTAAGTCAAGTGAAAACGCATTAACCAAGCAGTTCTTTTACAGGGAACATGATTCTCGATTTGGCCGAAGGGCCTATTATCTACATTCTAAACTTCTTCGCTTCTTGTTGGGGTTTTATTTCATTTTATCCGTGGTATATCTTGTATGGCGCGAAGCAGCGACGCGATGAAATACAAGCTAGGCCTACTGTTTCAAGAGATCCCAGCGCGTCTTACAGATGCGTGGAGCATTATCAGAACATTTTGCGGACCCCAGTTAATGGGGTATATACTTTAGACAAGTTGTTCAGGTGAGTTGACTTACTTTGTCTTTTGTTACTAACAAATGAGTTCCATATGGTCAATCAAACAGGCTAAATATTGAAAGTAAAGTTGATATTTAGAATCTACTTATACACGTACTATAAAAGATTAAAAAAAGGAATTTATCATTGTTTCTTCCATTCAAAGAATGAATTCTGTTTAAATGACAAAACGATAACCTTGTTACGAAGTCGGAGGTCATTCATCCGGCTAGTTTATGATTCTAAGACATCCGGAAAAGACAACATGCAATGCGTGCAGATGTTTTAGCAGTGCGTCAACTATCATCTACTGTCAATAATTTAAGTTGTAACATCGGTTTATTTTTGAATTGACAAATTATTTATATATTGTGATATCTTTGCTATTGTGAAGAGTAGAAGTTTCAACATTTTTGTACATATAATATATACTGTATTTTGCACAATAGCGTACAGTATACAGGTGTTCATTGGTTGTTGAATCGGTTTTATCCTCGAAGCATTCACTTTTAATAACCGGCATACAATTTTACTGAAGTTTTACCACGTTAAAACACGTTTACTTTGTTTATCAATTTGTTAGTTGTGGAATGTTTTAAGTGCATTGATTGATTTTGATTCAAAGTTTTCTCTACTCAACTCTTCACCCAAGAGCTTCTTAATAAATAGTTCTGTGAAGCCAAGTTTGAGCCATTCAGGCTATTGTATTTCAAGGCCAAGGGCAAGGGATTTTTTTAATCATGTGTGGAGAGCACACATTGGTAAATGGTAAAATATTGTATACATTTGGAAATTGGGACATATATTGCATAAATATTTGCTCAAATTTATAAATATTTCAAAACATATATTAAATGTTGACTCATGTTCCAAAGTGCAATCACAGTGCAATGTAGGTGGGGTTAGGGTACAAGGTCCAATTACTAGTAGTCAGTGACTCAGTATAATCACTTCACATCTTGCTGTGTGTTACCATAATTTATTGTTGCCCAATTAGTACAGCAACATTTTAGGCTTTTGCTCCAAGTTTTAAAGCTTTATGTGACATAACATGGTACTTTGCATTAATTCATAATTTCATAACTCAGGAAAGTAATTAATACATACTAATACACCACTAATACTTACAAGTGAATTTGTCTAAAGTTATATATATTGGCAATATAAAGACTGAGATTAAATCAGTCATATTCTTGAAGAGCAATTAAATTACTATATATACTCTATTACTAATGAGGATTTGAATAACCATTTCTCCACATGTGATAGGCTGGTGTTTTATATTGCACGTTTACAAAGAATTGCTTTAAAAATGTTTTTTATCAATCATATGAACATTGCTGTTTAGAAATACTGTTTCAAACCATGGCCCTAAAAGATGTCTTGGAACCAGAGAACTTCTTAGCTCTGAAAATGAAATGCAGGCGAATGGAAGAGTATTTAATAAAGTAGTGCTTGGAAATTATAATTGGTTGAGTTATAACGAAGTGCTTACTAAAGTTGAATCATTTGGCTGTGGATTATTGGCCCTTGGTCAAAGGACTAAACAAAATGTTGTCATATTTGCGGATACAAGAGCAGAATGGATGATTGCAGCTCAGAGTTGTTTTTCTTATAACTTTCCAGGTAATATATTACATCAAGATCTTTTGTATGTATAGGTAGAGATGATAAAACTATCTGAAGTAAACATTGCCACATATGTGGGAAGGATAAGTTGCGCAAAATAGACCAGCAAGCCTTATTAAACTTATCACAACTTGAACTTAACTTATATAAGTAATACACTTGTGTGAATATATGCCAATCAAGCTCATTGAATTTGACTGGAGGTTTTTATGAAATTGTTTAGTATTATGTGAACAAGGACATAGCCTTTTACCTATACTGTACAAAAATGCCAATTCTTGAAAAATTATAATTATTACCAAAATTTTATTCCATTTGATATATTCCTATAAATTATTGCATTATTATATTTGTAGTTGTGACCCTCTATGCTACACTTGGAGATGAAGCTATTGTATATGGTATAAACCAAGCTGAAGTAGAAGTTGTTATAACTGATGGACATTTATTAGGGAAACTGCAGGTAGTTGCAGGGCAGTTGACAAATATCAAAACAATTATTTATATTGGGAATGTGGACCTTAGTGGTCTATCTGTGTTTCCAAGTAATGTCAAAGTTTTATCTATGGAGGAAGTTGAAAGGATTGGTTCTAGATCTCAAAATAGTAAGTATACAAATTTCTGCTTCAAAGCCTTATGTATGTATATTTATGCATTAGCTTGACCATGCATTTGGATATGCCCTTTCAGTCTAACTTGTAATATTTTTCAAACTTAGTCTCTCAGCCTCGTATACCACCATGCCCTGAAGATACAGCAGTAATAATGTATACAAGTGGCTCAACAGGTTTACCAAAAGGTAAGCAGTAACCTGACCATGAGTATTTAATTTAATTTAATTTAATTTAATTTGTCACGTTGCAAACATACACAGACAAAATTACACCTGTGACAGGAGACGGTAACAGAAACATGTTCCCAATTGAGAACCAATTCCTTGGAATATATTATCTCCAAGACTGCTGATTGTGCCACCAATTCAACTCAGTGACTGCATCCACCAATTAAGTCACATTTAAGAATCGTCTTGTGTGGTAGCTCTTCAGGGCAACTGCTTTCATTTATTTTGTGCTATGTCAAAAAGATTACTGTTCACAAGTGATAGTATTGATTAATTATTACTAGGATCTAGTCCAATCTAGATGTTTTTATCCTTAGCTTCAGGTTGCTTAGTTTCTGCATACCTTCTGTCTATGTTTGTCTGTGTCTGTGTTTTTCATCCAAAAAATAGTCGAAGTAATAGCAAAAATGCATATTAATATCATTGTAAGTTTTGAATGAAAATATTTCCTCCCATTTTCACAGGAGTGATAATCTCTCATGCCAACATCTTGGCCACAATGGCAGGAATGACTGATAGAGTCCAAAATAAAAGGTATGAAAAGTAAAACCTGTTTGAACGCAGTTGTTCAAAATAGCACGCTTATACAGTTATAGTTATACATATGTATGTGCAATGCAGCAGTGCAAATTCCAATATTTAGGAATTTGATTGTTGCTTTTTTGCCGCAAGCGGCAAGACGGTCATGTAGACAATATAATTTTGAAATTTCTGGTAATTGTAAACTGGTTGTTCTCTTTCATGAGTAAATCAATAATAGTATGAGTACAACGCATGGCTCAAAAGGCGCCTATTCTTACAACTGAAAGCAAGGGAACTAGCTTTCTTTCCATAAATCATCTAAACCTATTCATTCTGCTATCATTCAATTTTGGTGTAATTGTGATAAGTAATATTTCTATGTTTAGCAATGATGTTTATATTGGGTATTTACCACTAGCTCATGTGCTGGAGCTCGCTGCAGGTATTTGCTAACATTGAAACGTAATTGTTAAATGTTAAGTATAAAGTCTACTGCAGTGAACCGCGATCAGAATAGGTGCGTGGGTGCACGGAGACTGGATAGAGTTTTTCCAAATTTCAATCGCACGATGAAAATGCTTAAAATGCAGAAAAATCAGCTGTAAATCAATGTGATGACAATTTATTTACATGCACTATTTGTTTCATTTTATCCGTGCAGAGCTGGTCATGTTGTCTCAAGGAAGTTCTATTGGTTATTCCTCGCCTTTAACATTGGCAGACCAGGTGAGCTTGCCCATATACATTGCATGCATGCAGGCAAGAGTATAAGTCGGAAAAGCACAATCCTGGACAAAAACATGTCCTTTAATGTAGCTTCATTTTATATCTATTGTGTAGTCTTCTAAGATCAAGAAAGGTTCCAAAGGAGACGTTAGCGTGCTTAAACCAACCCTCATGGCCGCTGTTCCGGTAAGACAAATAGATCAGTGCCGTCTTGCCAGTGTTTTCTTAAAGTTAGCAAACGCCTAAATGAAATAAAACACTTTCAATGAAAGATAATTTTAATAATAACTGATGTAAATATACTAAATTAGTGCCTATTATAAGCATCATGGTAATATATGTGGGTCGAAAATATATTTTCAAGTTAGTTTTTTTCGTACTATCTGTATATGTTGATGACTTAATATAGAAAAATAATGTAATATAGGAATAAAAACTAGAAATGAGACTAATTTTAAGCGAAACGTCCCTGAGTGTACATGTCCTATTTAGGCAATCATGGATCGAATCCGCCATAATGTCCTCGACAAGGTTAAAGAGGGATCGTGGTTTAAAAGGCTTTTGTTCAAATTCTGTTATAACTACAAAGTGGACCAGGTGAAGCAAGGATATGACACACCTCTGATTAACAGGTAAGCTCAGTTTATGGAGGCATGTTTACTGTGATTAACTGAGTCATTCACTAACACACTTTCGTATATTTTTCTAGCTTTATATTCAAGAAGACAAGAAATATACTGGGCGGCAAGGTTCGATCCATGTTGAGCGGGGGCGCACCATTATCTGAAGATACCCAATACTTCATGAATGTATGCATGTGTTGCCCTGTTGTTCAAGGTTATGGTTTAACGGAGACCTGTGGCGGAGGAACAATCAGCAATAGTAAGTTGAAACTTGACGCTTACAAGTTCTGTCTCTATTCGGTCATATTAGATCTCGGATTTTACCTTTCCATGAAGAATGTTAGCAATGGTTGGCCATTTTGCCTCTCACCTACTTAATTAAAACAGTCGATACCCCTAAACCCAGATATCGTAGTTACTCAGGATGACAGAAACTCAGGTCTTGGCTTGTATAGGTATCTATATCTATACAATATTTTCATATTTTTAATCAACAGCATGGGACAAAACATGCGGTCGCGCTGGAGCTCCAATTGGTTGTACTGAAGTGAAATTGGCAAGTTGGGAGGAAGGTAGGTTTTTCCTAAATCATGTACGAACTCTATTTCGGTAGCAAATTATAAACTCACACCTTGGTCCCCTACTCCTTTTATTGCCTGTAGGCTAATCCCTATATGCCTCTCTAAGCGTACACGCGCCTCGCTAAGCTGCTGAGAGGCCCAGCAAAAATGTCTGAACGGAAAAATTCACAAATTGAGACTACTGAAACAGTTTTCAATCGTCAGCGAATCATTTGGACTAGTTTGACGAATGCATGGTAGGCTTAAGGTGGCAGTGCACTTCAATTGTTTATCCTTTGCCCGAAAGCCGTATTTCTCAAATTGATTTTCTCTAGGTGGCTACACTCCGTACGATAAGCCAAATCCACGAGGCGAAGTCGTTTTAGGAGGAGCTAACATCACCATGGGCTATTTTAAAATGCCCGAGAAGACCAAGGAAAGTTTTTATGTCGATAGGAATGGTCAACGATGGTTCCATACTGGTGATATTGGGGAACTGGATCCGGATGGTTGTTTAAGGATCATAGGTAAGTGCATGTTTGTAGTAAAAAAGGAGCGAAGGAAAGAAACGGTACCACTCTGACCTCGATCTGTGTAGAACGGGTTTCATACTGTAGTGGGTGCAACGCATAGAAATAATAGACACTATGATTTCTATGGTGTAACACGACGACCTGTAAACTCCGAATCTACTCATTAGTCTGTTCGTTATTGCAATAGACCTTTTGCATGACGTCGTCTAGAGCTTCTGAATGACAATAAATACAAAACTTCCATAAGTCAGCTTGAGAATGATCATGACAAGCATTGTGGTTCTCACAGGGAATGCTTATCTTACTGCTTCGCAAAGGCGTTTCGATTTCATAATGCGTTAGGTTTGTTTAACATACTCAGCATGCCGAGTGTTTTATCGCAGATCGCAAAAAGGACTTGGTCAAACTTCATGCCGGCGAGTACGTTGCTTTGGGGAAAGTCGAATCGGTGTTGTCACGATGCTGTCTCGTGGAAAGTGTCTGCGTCTACGCAGATGCAGGAAGTTCCTATGCTGTAGCATTGGTCGTGCCTCGTGCGAAGGAATTAGCTGCGTTGGCAAAGTCTCTCAATCTTAATCCAAATGACATGGAAGCTCTGTGTGAGAACCCGATCGTTGTCAACAAAGTATTGCAAGAAATCGAAACTACTGGAAAAACTGGTAAGTCTCGCTGAATATATCCTACTTCAGGTACATTTACCTCAGAGAATAGCCTTGGTTTTAGCTCATTGCCATACACGCGAAAGTACTAGATAATATCACCCTTCCAAATATTACGTCATTAGGCATGTGAAAGCTTTACTCTCACAATCTTTGAGCCAATAATCCCAGACCAAATACATAATCGAAGTTACCGAAATAGACATCTAACGCTGAGCCTAATGTTACACGAAGTTTCATTCGCTCGTTAGTTTTGCGCGGGCAATCAAACTTCGTGTGACATCAGGCTTTCCGCGTTTGACGTCATTATGAGAAATGTCTATTGTGTATTGTCGGTCATCTTGTTATATTTGGATATTGGTCACTTGCTTCCAACGTATGAACAGTCCGTAATTTTGTCAGGATTAACTATTCTGGTCTTTTACTACTCAATAATGTTTTTCAGAAAAACTTGAGAAGTTCGAAATCCCGAAGAAGATAAAATTGTGCAAAGAAGCGTGGACTCCTGAAACTGACCTTGTGACTCAATCTCTCAAGTTAAAACGCCGGAACATTGCGACATTTTACGCTCAGAGTATAAGAGCGATGTATACCTGAGCTGAATTGAAATATAGCATGTAGCTCAACGGAACACAATATGTATGTAATTTAACGAAATATGCAATTTGGCTGAAATTAGTTCAAAACTGAAATGTGCATTTGAAGAATAAAATTGTTTGCATCTCTTGACGTTACTGTGGAACATTTGTACTAATAAACGGAAGACACGAGCTCTTCGAAATATCGGCCATCCCTACATTTGGGCGCTAAACATGTCAGGACTGTTCCATTAGAGGCTCCTTGTTGTTGTGAAATGCATTGAAGAAATAGCGTCTCTCTGGCCGGGCTTTTGTGTATTTTTCTCGTACAAGGGCTTTACGCACGGCAGGTATTAAAATTTTTTGAATTTAAAGCAGACTTACTGTAAAGCGGAGGGACTAAAAACGTATAGAAATCCTTACTTCTGCCGTTAGAAATTCTTACTTCTCCCATCTGTGCCTTTTTTTAGTTCCTTGTGGCATATTTGTCGAGTGTTTAAAAGTGGTTTACATTTATGCCTTAATGACATGAAGAAAGCCTTCTATAGGCGCAATATTATGTTTCAAACGCATTCTCTACATTCGAGAAATTTTTAGAAGTTTCTTCAAAAACATTTGACAAAGTGACATAGGGAAATTGTTTTAATCAACTTGACGTCAAAAAGATGCGCTTTGCAGATAAATTTGTCTGTGAAGTTCAAACCTGCATGGAAGAGAGTTGATTGTGATCTATATATAATCATTAAGCACATTAATTCACATGATTCTAAAGTTTAATCATTTAGTCTGCTCACAAACACTGTATCTCTGATCGAAAACATTGTATCTCTGATCGAAATGGAGGGAGTCATGTTAAATGATAATTACAAAATCAACTCGACAACTTTCACCAAAACCTGCTATGCATTGAATGACCATGATGTAATAATCGTTGCATTTCCTTCCAAGGTAAACCTGATTACTCATTTTATTATGTTCACCGTGAGTCTGATTCTGTTATTCCCCTCTGTGCTTTTGAATGCTGTTACCATTACAGCGATTTGCAGATCTCGAGTACTAAAACGAAAAGTGTCGAGTTTCGCTGTTATAATTAAATGCGTTGCGGACCTTGTGATGGGACTGCTTTGTACGCCTTTGTTCATTTTTCTCCTACAAAGCGAGATTAGAAGACAACCGAATTGTGTTATATTTATGATCTCGAAGAAATTGGGAGTACTCGCATACATGTATTGTGTTGTGACGATGTCGACGTTGAATTTTGAAAGATACATGGCTATTCTTCATCCTTTGATTCACCGAACCAAAGTGACATCAACTGGTCTGATAATCTACACACTCGCCTTTTGTTGTTTACAAACCATCCTCGTTGGCTTCGGCCTAATCTACACCGGAATAATTCCTTTTATCGCCACTGCATTAACGATGCTTTTCATTGCATCCACTGTTATTGTCTACACAAGAATCTTCTTCTCTCGTTTGAGGAATCGAGTTCATTGTGCCAACAACGTGCATCACAACAGACAAAGATGGAAGTTGAAACAAGATTTGAAACTCGCAAAGTCTTGTTTCTTAGTGATAACTAGCTGTCTTGCCTGTCTTCTACCTGCATCTATCTCTAATATTAGCAGATTGGAAATGAATGATGGTTTCTCGGCCGTCGTGCTAAGGAGATATTTTTCTGTTTTAATTATTTTGAGTACGACACTTAACCCAGTCATATTCTTCTGGAGGAACAAAGCTCTGAGAACGGAAGGAATAAATTTATTTAAGAGTAGCTTTAAAAACAATGCAAACTTTTCTTCCCGATCTTAAAATCAATCACATGATTCTTAATAGTTCTTTTATGCTCTATTTTTTGTATTCTAAATACTAGTTTGTACTAGCTTTTCTGCTCATTAAGATTTGGTATGGTTAGGGAAAGTAATGAGTAAAACAACGTGCATGCACTGGTTACTATAATTATGTCTAATCCTATAATTAATAAAATATTATAAGACGAAGCGAGTACTGGTAAGAATAATGCTAATCCAAAATCTGATTGATCAATATTGGGTTTATAGTTATGATTTTAATCTCTTTTTGTTATTTCTTTCAAAATGGCACCATGCACGGTCAGTTGTGTATTAGTCTGAGAGCCTTTCGATATGTCAACCGGTTTCCCAAATTTAGAAATGTTTCAAAGAAATGAAAGAATGGCCACTCCAAATGATGTTAAAATGATAAGATTGCATCAAATTCGTCGTCTTCGTCAGTAGAGTTCGATTTGATTAGACCTTAATTGAAGAAGCGGCCAGACTGCGACCTGTTTGAGATTGTATCTACGTTTTCTAGTTCAGTCGACTAAATGACGTCAACGCCATTTAGTACTAATTTTGACATCCTATTCCCCAGGCTACAACATTGCAGGAGCATAATAAGGTCGGGGTCAGGGGGTGCGATAGCCCTTTGTTTTTAGGGGAAAAAAGTCAAGTAAATGTACGTTTGCGGACTATAAAAAGCTCAATTCGATGAGCCAGAGTAAAATACTCAATTTGATGAACGTAGTAAATGTAAATCTTGAATATAAGCGTACATGATGACAATGAATGATATTCATTTTTTTGCAAGTGTATTTAATAGCAAGAAATAAGAAATTTAGCCGATTGCACCAAAGCTATATTACAATGTTCGTATGAAAAAAATGTTAGTTCATTATCATATTTAGTAGGGAATCACAACACTGTTCAGACACTTATCTAAAGATCAGGATTCGAGAATTTCTATCATCAGTGCTTGTAATCACTAACTGTGCACCGATGTATAAAATGCTTTGTTCAAACTTCGAAGGTTCTCTACAGTTAAATTGGTTTTGTGATTTTTATAATTAAGTAAGAGGCGTTGAATGCGATACATAACAAACGATTTCGATACTTTCTTTAATCACATTTTTCATAGTCTAAATAAAATGTTAAAGCTTGTCATAGAAGTTTCCATCAATATTGATTGGTGATAGTGTTTTTCCTCAGTCTTAGACAGCATGTAATTATATACAAACGCAGTAAAATACTTAAACAATTTCGCTCGGTCTGCTACAACTGTGTGTTATGACGAAATTTTTTCTCACTCGTTTCATTTGCCAAGCCGCTGAAACTATGAAATAGATTCAGGGCATTTTAACTACAGTCATTGGTGCGTTTACCCAGTAGGCCCTGTGTGTCAGCCCCAGTAGTGAGCCTTGATTTTCGATTTTCTTTTATTTGAACCCTTCTTACCTCGTACCCAGGACATTTATACACTGTGATGTGATCAGCCTAGTCCCTATATAGGCCTCACTGTGCGGGTTTTAAAATCCGTGACGTCACCGAATGAAACACCCGCGAGAGGCCTGGCACAAAATGTTTTCTAATGTTAACAGCCCATAACCGCCCATTTAATGTTGTCTTTTATTAAGAATTATTATTACAAAGTAAATGTTTGCAATTTACAACAAGAACCGTTATAAAGGAAGCAAGAAAAATTGAAATTGTCGGATTGAAGCTTATTGATAATCATAAACTCGCATGCACGTACGGACTACGGACTCGAGTTTACTCAATAGTCGACGATAGCATTGACAGCGAATGACATTGTAACATTTGTATGAATATTTTAAAGTCCAGGCAGCATATAAATAATTTCCCGTAGCTTATAAGTATCAAGCAAAATATTTGGATTGTGCGATGGAGATGTAGCCAAGGTGCACTCTATCGCATTGCGTATCCAATACGCATACGCACTATCCAATAAGCATCTCGTTCCCCGAAATTTCTGCGTCCGTGGCCAGGTGTGTCCTGGATCAGTGGATCACAGTGAACTCAAATAGGACTGGTGGATCATACCTACAAGAACATACCTACCTTCATGTTCCGCCGACCGCCATCTTGGCTTCACTCATTAATGAGGGAAAGTCAGAGAGCTAGCGTTCCAGTCTTATTTAAGTTCACTTGTTTTCGCAGACTGTATTACGAGCGTAATCAGTCAGGCTGTGCACAGGCTAGTTTGTGGATGGTCTGGATGTATTATATATCTGAATGTATCTATCTAAAATAGTCAATAATGTAATCAGTTTTGACAGGTAGCCTAAAATCAGGATTGTGTGATAGAAAAAGGGCCGCGCCAGAAGGCACGTGCAGCGCTGCCCTCATAGCAGGTGGATCCGAAAGAAGCAGTCTGCACTGATAGGAGATGAGAGCCTTGTTGTGTACAAGCATATATATATCTATGGACTATGGGTACAAGAATTGTACAAGTTCTGAATGGTTAATCACTCATAACCTAATACGTATATCTGATATGCGTGACCTGAAAAGTACATAATAAGGCAATTTTAATTATTCCCAGGTACTGTTGTAGGACCATTTCATTTCTCGCTGGGCTTAACTCCTGTTGGGGAACGCTATCATCGGAAACATTTGAAACAGCAATGCCGGAAGCCGGAATTTGAAAACGCAAGAATATTTTTACGGATACGTCGTGAAAACGGAAGAATCTGAAAGCGCCCTCCAGAGTGGAAGAATTTGAAAACGACGGCTGAGCGGATACGTGTGGACAGCTTTGTCGGATAAATTTGAAAACGATGATGTCACGTATCAAGTCGATGATGGTCGTTCATGAGGCTTGTTTCAAGTCTGGTGGCTTATGCTCAACTTTATATTGCTATATTAGCCTCAAATAAGTCCTATTTAAGTTATTTTCATAGTGAGTAAAATCTTCCCCAATTTAATTCTTTTAGCATTTGCGAAAGTATTTTACAAGAAAAAATGTCCAAAATGTCGGAGTATGGTTATACACAATTTCTTATACACGACATGCATTTACTGATAGATACTTAAAAACAATATTTATGAGTTCGGGCTTGTCGTCAGCCTGTCCAAACAAAGTCTTCATTTTTGTTTTTCACTTTGAATTTGGTAGATTCTTAATTGTTTTCAATTCGACATCCAACCTCTGACACGTGGGTGCAAAACATGCAGGTGTGTTGCGGGATCAAATAACTTTAGCGTTTTCGGATCGTTTTTGTGTTTACGTGTGGACGTGGATAAATATTTTAACGGAGAAATATTTTTGCGTTTTCAAATTCTTCCGGCATTGTGTAGACAGGTAGGACAGGGCCAAAATTCCAACAGGCTTTGACAAAGCACGTTTATATATACGCCATGCACGCACCAGACATTCTCGCGGTGCACTGTACATTAAGTGCCGTTTTTGCGCATGCTTTTTGGGGTGCGTTGTGACATGCTGGCCAAGGATGTAATCCAGATCAAATATGCCCGAACTGACAGGGTTGGCTATTTAACAGCCCGATTCTGATTCATTTCGAAGATATATTGCTGTTTGGTTTTGTCGGTAATATCGAGTATAACGCCCTCATGTGCAGCAGTGACATTTTGATAAAGATCCCCCTACAATTGTACGTGTTTATGTTCTACAGATGCTGATGAACATTGATTAGAAACATCGCCACGCTTTATTTGATACATTTCACAATTTCGAGAATTCTTTCCACAAGGGACTTGGGAAGCTGTATTATTCAATCGAATTGTTTAGCATCGTTGTTTGTGTATTAAATAATGGCTACGACAAGCGTTGAAGGCAGTACACCGAGTACAAATGAACAAACTAGTAAATCTAGAAGCGGTGGTACAAGGTAGGAGGAAGCTTTGATCGCATTTGTCTTATTCGCTTCAAATTATGATGTAGCTAGTTTTGCTGTTTGTACCGTAACGTTCATTCATTAAATACTCTCCAAATTATACACACCTTGTTCGCATCAATTGCTATTTCGATGTTGCAAGGTTTTAGTATAAGAAGTGCAAAATTATAAGTTGTTTTAAAACTTACATTGGCTGTGTTTATAAGCTTTTCGCAACGAGAGCTTTAGACATAATAAGCCGTGTGCCGTTTTCAATTTGTTTTTTTATTATAATAGCGTTCAATATATGTTATCTGTCGCTTGTATACCTATATATGCTCCTTAAATTTACAGGGTGTTCAAGAAAGCATCGCCAAATAGCAAGGTATGGTTTTGCGTGGAGAACTTACTGCTAACAAACTAGATCACGTATAACGTTTATAGTGCATTAAGTAGTTACAGCCATTCAGTATTTTCTGAGCAAGCAGCTGCAGTCCTAGTAGAGGCAGGTTGTTCATCGTCTTCGAAATCAATGTCGTTAAATTAATACTGCTTAAAAGTTGACTAAGGGATAAACCTGCGTAAGTTATGTAGACGCGATAACCTTAGTATGCTGTATGCTTTAAACACTAGCGGTAGGGATTTAAATTTGTAATTGCCGAATTTGTGTATTTCATGCACATGCTTTCTTAAAAGAAACGAGACAATTTGCATATTTCAATGCAATTTAGTTCCTTTCTGCCAATCCGGGCTAACCGCATGTCGATTATCCTCAAAGGTCAGCATTTTATTAAATACACCGTTACTGATAATGGTATAATCGAAGTGCTTCAAGCATGCAATTCGCAGTAATTCTGTTTGATCCCATTGGATTTACACAGCAGGTCAGAAAAGGACCCAAGTGAATAACGTTCATAAATAACATGTTCATGTACCTATAAAAGGTCATCAGTATTTTGATGTTGATGTGTATCAGTGAAGTTAATAAGGCACTGTTTGCTCTTGTATGGTCAGATTTGTTTTGTATGGTGCACTGACAAATCAGTACTTTATTTTATCTATATAAGTGTGTTATTAAAGTTTATATTCCTCACCTGCAGCTATTATTGGTCCCTGCCTTAAACCACCAATTACTGTCAAATTTCCTAAAGTTGCGAAGATTGGCATGCCTTTATGTTGGGGACATGCATATATTATTTATTACACAGCAAAGTCATTATCATGCTATATTTTAATGGCTAAGTTGCTTTACACTTCTTGCAGTCTAAGGTTATTTCATGTTATCTAATGCATTAATATACACAGTGTGTGGTGTGGGTTGTCACTGGCACTTAATGCTACAGTCTACAGCTACTAAAGTCAGGTACAAATGAAAATGATAGTTGTGTGCCTCATGGCCTAGCTGTCAACATTTTAAAGTGGTGAATGCTGACTGGATATTGAGTTTCATTTTATGTCTGTTGAAAAGCAAGAGTGTCTTCCATGAAAAATCCTTAATATTTTTTTCTCAAAACTAGCAATAAACCACATTCACCCATGGTAAAAAATTTTTTTTTTAAAGTATGGGGTGATGAACTAACAGGAAGTTACTATATACCACACCTCCACCAACCAAAATCATTCATTATGAATTTGTGCCAAATAGTTGCATATCATATTTGCAAAATAATATATACCATATTCTAACTTGTTGAAAATATTGGATAAATAAGCTAATTACATTGACATAGAGTTTGCTCATAACCTTGAAGCTATTTCTTTTTATGATTGTAAAATATTTTTTCTATCAATAACTGAAAACACCACTTTGTGCTTAATGTGCTTAACCATAATAAAAGAAAACAGCTTTACATGAATCCATAAACATGCTTCTCTACTTCATAACAATTTTGTATACACTACGGTTTTTAAAATTCTTGACTTGAATAGACATAACAATTTTTAAAGAAACAAACATTTGAAGCAGGTGACTATAGGGATTGATGTTGTTAGGCAGGGTCAATTACTTTGCTTGTGTGGGTATTAATGTTTATGGAGAGAGTAAAAAGATTAAAATACAGCTTAAGGCTAAAGTTGTTCAGAATCTCAAATATTGTATAGTGCATAAAAAATGAGTTCATATTTTTTACCCACCAGCTGCCCAAATGTCAATATCAATATGGAGTTTTTGCATGCAGACTACATTACCAGCTGCTTTCCCCTCCCTCTTCCCATTGTAAAAGAAGCTGATTGTTGAAGTATAACAGTATAATATTAAGAAAAAGGAAATTCTAAGCATGGCTGTGGGTTTTAGGCCAGGGCTCTGGTCTATAGTTGTTTGTATGAGTTTTGGAGTCAAGGGGCAATTTCAGGACATCAACCACAACGGATGCCGTTTTATATTTCAACACCTTGGCCAGGATTTCTCACAATAAAAAAGAGCCTGTCTTAAAGTGTCTTTAAACCTTTCTTCAATGTGAAATTTAAAATATAATAAACATTGGATTTTTACAATTTGCATATATGGGATTGGGAACCATGATTTTGCGCTTCTTTTTTTTTTTCTCAATTGAACTCTTTTGAAGGTGTAATACTACTAATAATAGCTGGACTGTGATGTAGACTAGTAAAATCGAGTTTCAGTCACTGGTTTTTCGAAAAAGTTTTTACCTAAGGATCGAAAATTCGCAAATTGAACAACTTTATGTTCGTGAACATTATCAAGTGGCATTATTTTCATTAACCTTCTGTCGTGTAAGACCTTCACACTTCCTGCATCAGGATGTGACACTGTTCCTGACACCCCTCCCCCACACCCTCTGAGCATCCCGGTATATTTTGTGAACGACCACTATGTAAATTTTCTGGATGGTCATTAAAAAGCGAACCAACTAGTACAACTGTACAACTGTACTTTTCTTGAATTTTCTAATTTGACTGCAGTTGTGCAGGGTTTGACATTAGAAGTAGAAAACTTTGTAAATTGTAGAATCCAATACATCATGCAAGTCATAGTTGATAGATGGTCTATTTCCTGTAAATAGTCACTTCTTGTGTCTGAATATAATTTGTGCGGCGATTTGTGCTTTCTGAGAGAAACCGATCGGCAAACAAAAAATTCTTCACCTCGGCGGCATTGATGTAGACGTGACTTCAATTTGCCCGGCAATGCTAGTTTAACAGATTAAACAACGCTACCGCCAAGCCAAAGGGTTTGGGCTATGATCCAAGCTTGTTTTACTGTTCCTAGAAATATAAACCAGTAGCGAATGGCTCCTGGCAGAAGTGAAGTGGGATGGATAAGTAACTTACAAAATTTACGCTTTTGCAAAACTACGCTACCTGGCACTGCCAAAAGAGACATAGTCTGGCATAGACTACACGGCAACATTTATACGTGATGAATTCTGTTTAAAAGTTAAACCAAAAAATATTTTGCGGTGGTTCACGAAAGTTTCGGAAAATGAGTTCTTTATTGACATTAAGCTAGCCGCAGAAGACCATTAGAGATTTAAGTTTTAACGATTTGTGGCTGCCATGCGACCATAAGAGATCTCAATACAATGAATTATTTATTATTGAGAACAAATTTAATGATTAATTCTTTCAATGTCCTAAACATTTTCCTCGCTTTGTTCACAACGCCAAATTGCAGTTGCGTTATATGACAACGTCTTCACGAGATGTGTACGGGTTCTTCCCGAAAAAATTTTTGCTGATACCCAAGCTAAAAAAATGGAGGTCTCCCATTCAATAGTGGAAGTATATAGTATCTAACATATAAATTCGGGCAACAGAATCTTAGCTGCCTCAATCAGATGGATTAGCAAAAAAAATTATTAGTAACAATGAAGATATCACATAATTTTATCACATAAGGAAGGTTTTCATATAGCATGAAATCCTCCCGGAGGAATGTTGAAAGCTTTTTGCAACTCTGCCCCCTGCATATTAATTACGTCATGTCTTTGTCTCGTTGTCTTCCTGTAAGTCGTGAGGACTCACGAAATAGATAAGCCGACCTCGTGTTATGCAATTTGCGGTTGTTACCTCGACTGCATGGCGCTCGGAAAAGATACTTATCTTTTGAACAACAAGCATCGATACTTCATTCTTTATCTTGAGCTTATCGCCCGGATCAAGGTCGTTAACTTAGATTAGGCCTCTCGTAGCGAGAAGCTTTTTCACTTACCACAAAACCCATCTAATTAAAAAACTGGCGAGGTTTTCGAGGATTCTCAGAAACGCTGGAGAAAGATAATACGGAGTCAGCTACAACTTTTGTCAATAATTAATAGTGTTCATACTCGTTTTTGGGTAAAAGCACAAAAACCCTCGAAGACGTTGTCAATTAAGCTACGGGGTTGATAGGCTGCCGTCGTCCCACTCAGCCGGGATTAAATAAAGGGTCGTAAATAGTTTTCGTAGATCATGATAGATTTCTTTAACTCGGTTATACCGGAATCAAATTAAATTTCAATATTAAGTCTATAGCTACATGAAACTACAAAATCACATTCTATAAACCACGCCTTCAATAAGATGAATGAAACAAATATTAGTGCTCAGCAACGTCGTCAGGATGACTTCGCTGAAAAAGCAATTTCACACAACGTTATGTCTCGGATAGAGCCTGTTTTCCACTCAGCCATACAGGGGACTTCAGAAGTTTAGATGCTGAATGTTGACCGGCATATTTTATTGGCAGATATTTTACTTGAAAATTGTAAATAGAACTTGAAAGTGTAGTCGGGTGTGTTCAGTGGGGAGTTTTAATTGTTGGCAACGGAGCATCAGCGGCGGTTAAGTCGTTTTTCATAAAATAACTTAAGCATGTCATTCTGAAAATATTTATATTTGTGAATATTTTTTGTTTTGCAAGTTTTATCTGTTTAGTCTCAACTTGCTGTACGTAAGAGTTAGCCAATAGATTTAGAGAGTTTGATTTTATTTAGAGATTTTATTTGAAAGAATATTAAATGATATGCTTAAAACATCGTATGAGAAGCCTATAGCTGTTATTAATCGTAGTGTTGATTGTGTGCCCTGCAGGTGTATTTCTTCTCTGACGCTACACTAGGAGTAAAGTCGATAATGATTTTATCTTAAAACAGGTCACGTGCTATATTGGAAAGCGAGATTTTGTTGACCATGTGGATCATATCGATCCAGTTGGTAAGTATTGTTGGTTTGAACTTCCCCATTTTCGAGAATTTCGTGCATCGCTAGAAATGTGTGTGTGAGGGGTGCCGTGAGGCGTGGGGATGTTCTTTCCCTGCACCCCCAAAAAGCTGAAAAGTTCAAATCAACTGGGCAGGTTTTTTAGCATATACGATACATATTACTTCACTACATCATGAATACATGTTAAGGCAGAAGAAGCATTAAAACACATCCTCAACAAGCACACAAAACACAACCTTAACAAGCATACTCTTGCATACTTAGATGGTGTTGTGCTTGTCGACCCTGAATATGTTGGTCCAAATAATAAAGGTGAGTGCACGTTTTTCAAATCTCTATTTCTTCTCGGATTCAGTTGGTATAGCGATAAAACATTGGCCTGATTTATACTAAAGACGGCTTCATTATAGTGAAAAATTCTTTGCTCGCATAGTTTCATATTTTCATTTTCCATGCATAGCACGTGCATGAGAACTAGTTTTTTATCCAAGGTTTGTCCATTTATAGATGATCCATATCGGTAGTATAAATCAGGCCAATGCATGGCAGTATATTGTATGCATTTGAATCACATCATAATTATACAATTAAAACCTGCATTATTATTCTTTGTAGTTTTTGTTCATATTTTGGCTGCGTTTAGGTATGTTCCTATTTCTACCATTCGTTGATGATTTTCTGATCTATCTCAGTACTACTCTTTCACTAATGTTTTTTATTATAAATTAATATTAACTTTCGTAGTTCTTCGTAGTTTAGTTAGTGCATGCATAGACAATCCAGAAGACATTCTGGATTATCTATGGTGCATGCCATGATGAGAGCATGCACTGTTCAGAAATCGTAGAAGCATAGGTTGGATTTCAACCATATAACCCCTTGCTCTCCTACAAACTCTCTTTTTTAAATTTATATGTTTGAAACTATAACGGTTTGCATTTTAATATGCAGATATGGACGAGAGGATTTAGACGTGTTAGGATTGACATTTCGCAAAGATTTGTTTCTGGTAAACATATTGTTATTTATAGAAATCCAAATATTTTATTGTACAAAAGTTGTGCAAATCTACTACTGACACACTGAAACGGCAATCTACTGCATTATATAGTTTTACAACATGACGTATATTATTTTTAATCTAGGCAAGTAAGCAAGTTTACCCCCCTCCTAGTGAAGAACCAGTTGCTTTAACAAGACTTCAAGAACGACTTTTGAAGAAACTCGGCAAGAATGCTTATGCCTTTAAATTCGAGGTGAGCAAAGAAAAATGTGATTTGAGGCTTTGAGCTATTATAGTATTGATGGAATAATTTCTTACTCAAATGTACGTATTCTATCACTTATCGTAGCTCCCGCCTGGTTCTCCATCATCTGTCACGTTACAACCCGCTCCTGGTGACACTGGAAAGGTACAGTACTTTATTCGATATATTCGTTCGGAAATAAGCAACATAATGAAATAACGTTCCATAATAGACCATGCAAACCTTGTGTTGACAGCATTATACACTGTACTATTACGTTTTTACTATACTTGTAGGCAGCATAAAATTGGTATAACTTCATTGAAGCGGTGATCCCCATTGGATAAACATCTTTATATTACTATATACCCAGTTTTATTAAGTGCATCGATAATGCTTTTTCCAGGTTGACCCTTGCGAAAAGTTATATTATATATAGATGGTTGCTTTGCCGCTGTAATTCTTTTGACCCTGCGAATGCAGACCCTCATTGGAGAGGAGGAACGAGTGCACGCTTCCACATGGCACATCAGTTGCTGATTATTTTTCTATAATTTTGTTTTTCAGCCCTGTGGCGTTGACTACGAACTGAAAACATTCGTTTCGCCATCATTGGAAGAAAAACCGCACAAAAGGTTTGTGAAAACGTGACCTGTTTTTTTCTGTTGAGTATGTGTTTAGAGGTCTTTGAAAATGAACATAGAAGAATGCATAAGAGAAATAAAGAAAACAAATTATCACTTCTTGCCGACCATGCGGTTCCGCTTCAGTATTTTAGCACGATATATGTATTGTGATCCCTTCAAATATCGTACTCTTTCAAGATTCCAATACTTCTTGTCTTAGAGACTGCGTACGTTTGGCGATCAGAAAGATAACTTATGCTCCTGAACGCCCTCAACCTCAAGTAAGGATTTTTTTGTCAGTCGGGTTTATTTTTGGAACAGTATAACCTCCGTACTATGATCACCAAAGGTGGTGGTGTAAATTGACTGCGTCGCTTGCCTGTTTATTCTTTAGCCGTTTGTTGAGGCTGAAAAAGAGTTCATGATGAGCCAATATCCACTTCACGTTGAGGCAAGCCTGGATAAAGGGGTGGGTTATGGGTAAAATTAGTATAAAGTCACGTATAGCATAACTTGATACATAGACACGTTTCCTATGAGACATTTAACTTGACCGGGAAACTGTTATTCCTAACAATTGACTTAATTGATTGATGAAATTTGGGTTTATAGTTGTACTACCACGGGGAGTCCATTGCAGTCAACGTTCACTTGACCAACAGATCTTCAAAAACCGTGAAGAAAATAAGGATAACAGGTGAGATAAATATACAGTATGAAAAAAATTAATTAATTTTATCTCCTTTTTAAAGGATTTTAAATTTTAAAGCTTTTTGTGCGAATTCTGCTGGGTTTTACAGTTTATTGCTTCATATAAAATCCTCTTACTATATGCTTTAGATTTAAATATATAAAAAAAAACAACTCATTTTATAACTTTCAGTTCGTCAACATGCCGATATATGTCTTTTCTCCACTGCACAATATAAATGCCCGGTAGCTACCTTGGATTGTGAAGACGGTTTTCCCGTTGGGCCCAGTTGCAATTTATCGAAAGTTTATTCATTAACACCTTTGCTGTCTAACAACAAGGTAAAGCGTTTGACATGAATATGTATATGTAAAAGTTCTTTTAAAGTATAGTATATGAATACCTCTCTCGCTGCTCTTATTATGGTGCGATTTGTTTGGAGTGATTAACTTTTGCATTTATAACTTTGATGTAGGACAAACGAGGTCTAGCATTGGATGGCAAGCTTAAACATGAAGACACAAATCTGGCATCTTCAACAATGTATGTATCCAGCAATACTATTTTCGTTTCTTAGAAAAGGCACTCTCTTTCTCTCTCTCTTTCTCATCATTAAATACAACTTTCTCTGTAAGATGATAATCAATTCATCGCCATTTTCCCGATTTCTAAGAGCCAAAGTTGTTGGGTAAACTGTATGACAATCTAATGTAATGCTTTCAACGTATACCCTTATCTTTTGTTTAGTTTGGAATCTAATGTGCCTAAAGAAAATCTAGGAATAATAGTACAATACAGAGTTAAGATACGACTCATAGTTGCCTATGGAGGGTAAGTTGACTTGCCTTGACTGAAGCGGTAATTTAATTCAGTACAATTACTCGAGACTTTGATTACCAGGAAAAGTTCCATATAACCGAGTGGATTTAAATATACCTACTGCGAAGTAGGTTTTCCATACTTTAAATATTTGTTTCTGTTTATTATAGAGATCTTGCTGTAGAATTACCGTTTATGTTGACCCATCCCAAACCTGAAGAGCCAGAGGCCGCACCAACACCCACACAAAAAGATGGTGTCCAGGATGGAACAGGTATATATAGCGTTTAAAATCCACGACACTTACAGATTCATACATTATACTTTGCCCTCCTGTTTTACGAGGTAATTATAACAGCTAACAGTTATAAGTGCAGTTCCTTTTGGTACCAGAGATAATTATTCAACGGTTTAAGATACTCTGTCTTCAAGATATTCTCCATTAATGGAGAAGATATTCTCGATTAATGGAGAACATCTTGAACGCATAGTATCTTAAACCACATTTTTGTTGCATCTTCGCTTTTTTTTTCCTCTCAAAAACTATTCAACATCGCTACAATCGACTCCGGGAGTTGTAAAGGAGCTAAAACAATAGCGTATAATTTAATATTTTATAACTCTCACAGCATGCAGAAATAAAGCACACACGCACACATGAACTATTCTAAAATTGTAACGATGATATGAAAGATACCTCCTTTCCGAACTTTGATGGCTATTGGGTAAAGGCGCCTCATGTCCACAGCTTTGCATGCATATATAGACAGGATATTTTTATCTTTCCTTTCAGCGAATGAGACGGACATGGGAGTTGATCATAATCTTATCGATTTTGATACAAGGTACGCAGATGTTCATCTGAACGTAGATATTTGTTGAAACTGTTTGAATGTTTATTCGATTTTCCATTCTTTGAAATAGCGATTCACAAAATATGCTTGGAATCTTAGGTTTTTTAAAACGTGTTGCTTTTAAGCTATTGCCGTTGGCTTTCTTGCATATATATACTTGGGAATAGATATAGAGTTAGGTTTTTTAGAGGCCTTAAATCGCCTTAAGCATAGGTGCAGGACATTGGATGATGTAATTTTGTTCAAACGAATTCTTGAATTTCAAAATGTAGTGGCACGGAGAAGCATGACGACGATGACGATCTAATTTTTGAAGATTTTGCGAGGATGAGATTGAAGGGCGAACACACGGACGCAACAGAAGCCTGATAACTGGACTATGATCCACGCAAGGATTCACAAAATGTGTTGGCAGCCCCGTATGAATATTATATTAATCTTATACACACAGCAAGTAGCAAGGCAAAGAAATATCTTATACAGTAACCATTGGCGGTGATGCCCCGTGTGGGTATGAATATAGGGCTGATTTACAGTTAAAAGTGAAGAAATCATCCTTCGACTCACGCCAGAATGACGCTCTTTAATGTTTATTTATATCGTAGCAGTATTAGGCGATTAAAGCGTCAAAACGAGTCGTGTGTGACCAATATAATTTTTACCAGACCCAGTCAGATATCCGCGCAAATTCATTCCCATCCGATTTTAATCGATAATTTGAGCAGCTATGGTTAAAGAATTTGCATATATGCATGGTCACAATATTCATATTCGGTTTTAGGCCATGCACGAACTCCCAAAAATGTTATTCTATACAACTGCATGTGGGTTATCGATTCATTGCGTGATTTTATGAAGCTTAAGCTTTACTGTGTTTTTACTCTAGTTTAATTATATAGTTATTAGGATGATATTATGCCTTCCGACCAAATGTTATACCGGGTGGCGCAAAAAAGTTCAGCCCTTCGCTCTATGTAGGGAAAAAACTATAAAGCACGCATCTGATTCATGAAAGGCGAACTTAAATTATATAGATAGAGATATACCACGTTTACTTAGGTTCAATATTGACTGCATGAGATATCGCCAAACATGAATTTTAACATTTTGTCACCCAATTTTAGAACGGTTGAAAAAATCACTATCTGATGGCCGATAGCGCTATTCGGCTTTCTTTCATACAACCGACCCCTGAACTCTTTTGTGCTACCCGGTGTATTCGAGCATATTAGCACGTCTCCATTGGCACTGTTTTAGTGCTATATCTTATTGCCGAATTTAAATTTCTTATCGTGTCAATTAATTAAAGAGCTATAGCGCGAAATGTAGATGCGCGATTGTAATTATTATCTGGCTCTAAATTAATATATTTCAATTACATTGGAACTATTAGCTTAGAATTAATAAATTCACCGTAACCGCGAATAAATAAGAATAGGCAGCAAATTTTCAGTACATTTACTGAACGTAACACAAAAACGAGGCTACATTTGGGGTTACTTCACTTCAAAAAAGATTGAGGAAAGTAACACGCCATACGCGAAAAACCAGGAAACGAGGATGCCCTGTAAGGGTTTTGTAAGGGTTTGTCGATACTAAAGAAGAACTTTTGGCCATGCTGAAGTTGCAGTAAAGGACTGGTGATAGTGAGGCTGGCGACGCGTAAAGGGACACTAATTTTGGGACAGAATGTTTGTCCCAAAAACAGCCCCATGATGTATTGCCAATATCTGCAATATATGCAACTTAGGATTGACGACAATTGTCGTATTCTCTTTCTGGATTCCTCACGCGTGAGGATTGCATATTGGTCTATGCTGGAACACAGTACACAAGATTGCATCATATTGGAGAAGAGAGGATAAAAAGGCTAAGGACGACTTTCGAGACCATATTAATCCTATTACTGCTTCCTATATGATTAAACCATATTGCAATCCAGCCAAATCTATATACCTCGCGATCTACGTCTTAGGACTAGATTTAGTATGGATTCTTTAATATCATGACACGTTTTGGAAAGGAGTTCATGACAAGTATGGAAGTCCAAATACAATACATGCCAAATGGCATTCTTAATAGCGCCTGTTTACTCTACGTTTAATAAGTTTTGATAAATAATCAACGTACAAAAGTACCTGTGCACACAAGCAAAAATTCATTTAACATCGATCAGCCGTCGGCTAGCTAAGGACAGTTTGAATTCATAATTATATACACATATAAATGCAGCTGACCAATAACTAAATACGCTCTAAAGATGTCTACGAGTAACATTTTTTTCAGGCTTTTAATCTCTGCTCTTTTATTACTCCTTATAATATACAGGCGGTCGGCAAATGCGAATGAAAAAAACTTAACTGAAATCTCAGAACACGAGATCCTCAATATTGGCGGCTTATTCGCAATTCATGGCTATAACAACGGAACATCGTTTTGTGGTCCATTTACTCTCGGTGGTTTTACAGAAATGAATGCAATGTTGTTCGCTGTGAGTAAAGTCAACGAAAACGAAGATATTTTGCCAGGAATAAAACTGCGAGCCAAACTGGAAGACACATGTAGTTCCACAGAACGTGCAACAGAAAAGTCGCTTCATTATACAATGATGAGCTATCGTTCCATAAACGAATGCTTTGGTAATCGCTCTGAACAGGAAAAGCCAACGTTAGCTATTGTCGGCGAGCAAAGCAGCGATGTTTCACGAGCAGTTACCAATCTTGTCGGGTTATTTCACATTCCGGTGATTAGCTACGCCGCAACAAGCTCATCTTTAAGCGGGGTGAAATATTTCACGAGGACTGTCCCTCCAGATACTTACGCCACGCAGGCGTTAATAGACGTTCTTCAAAGATTCAAGTGGAATTATGTAATTTTGTTGTATTCAAACAGCGAATACGGTCGCTTTGCTGCGGAGTCTTTTCGTGAGAAACTTCGTAAACTAAAGGACAACAGGAAGATATGTATAACTGTTGACGAGCATATCCACGAAACTACTCGTGAAGACCTGCAAACGTGGGGAAAAATCCACAAAGAAAGAAACAAAACTAAAGTCATAGTGGTTTTCGCAATTTACGATGATTTCAATGGCTTTTTGCTAACAGGAAAAGGAAAACATGATTTAGAGGAATATATTTGGTTATCCAATGACATGTGGAATGGACAGACAGCCAACTTAACTTGCATGTTGAAGAATGCCATTAGCATTATTCCCAGCCAAATACACATTGACGAATTTGAAAAATTCTTCCTTAAGACGCATGAAAACCTTCATGATGTGCGACAACATTCGACCTTTGACGAGGAATGGTTTAAAGAATACCGCTCCTCTGTGGCTCCTCGGAATTTGAATATGACATCATCGTCTAAGCCGTTGGAGAACGCCGCATGTGTCCTTTGGGGTTCGAGCGAAGTTAGTTATGTCATAGATGCTGTGTACACAATTGCTTGGGCATTGCATGATATTTTGGAGTGTGATAACAATACAAAAAGATGCAACAAAACCGAGTCAATAAATATCTTTAAGAGGTAAGAACTGAGGTGGGATATCAAACAAAAATAGTCAAATATCTTTGTGCGCGCGCGTTAACTGGATCTGTATACGCAGGGCGCTGTAAAACACATCAACTTATAAACATATTATGTGTTTTACAACGCCCTGGTATATGAGAGTACCTACGCGTGATTGGTTAGGTCGCCGGTCTGAACAATTGCGGGCGATCTGAGTGATTTGTATGATATTGTAAGGATATGAATTGACTTGTCTATAACAGTTGGCGTTCTGCGAGAAATGACCCAACTCAATTGTCTGTTTTCTTGCATCGTTTTTTTCTTCGTGCACAAAAAGTTAATTTATAGAACATCAACTCGTAATTAGGCCGTGGAACAAGATGTGTGGGATGGAAACAGGAACTACCAGAATTGGCCTTGGGTTTATAGTATTTCAAACCTATTGCGGACATTATCATTATATTTCACTGACGGTATACTAGACTATACATATGCATGCACATATTAAAACATCCATCAAACACGCCAATCATGCATCTATCATATTATTTTTGGATGTTTAAATTCAAGCTGTGTCAATATGAATCGGACAGCGTTATGATTAAACTACTCGGTTTGGTCTAGGTGAGCGACGGCTACCCTATTTTATTTATATTGTTAGATAAGATACTCAACTGTAGCATTGAAATTCATTCATTCAGCGGCTCGGGCAAGCCGGTTAGATAAAAATTTCGATCGCATCAACTGCTTTTCCATTCGATTTCGATTAAATTTTACAAAGCGAAATATTAAAACAAATTTCAATCGTAATAGTATTTATTATATGATAAGAATATTTAATTTTGTAATATAAAAAGTCACGAACGTCAGACCTAACGAGCTACGGGACCAATATTATTTTGGACATAACAAGTAAAACCACATACAGATCTAGCTACTTGTGGGAATGTCCCTTAAGACGGTCATTTGTAATCGTAGAAAGACGACTGAGATGCGAAAATTTACTTTTTTTCTCAACTGAAACCATATATTATGGTGGAAGGTTGGACAACCCTTGTTAAAGATTGCTCGAGATAATTTTCCTTTAAATTTTCGTCATGCATTGCAGTAAGGTATATAGAGAAATATCATTGGGTGAAGGAAGAGTTCATTTCTGCCAATGTTATCCGGCCAAATACGCAAAAAGGAACGGCGCGATGTTTCTGTAAAAAGGAAAAAATATTTTGCTGGAATGAAAATAATTTCCCCAGCAATGTTTCTACAGGTGGTCAAACGAGAAATTAATCATGAATATAATAGTTCCGCATAACAAAGCGATTCCTAGTATGCCGAAACTTACGTCGTTCTAAACCCAAAAGTTTTAACTCAACCTATATTAGATCTTGATAGCTTGCTCATCACTTTCCCAAATCGGCTGCTATTTAAAAATAATTTATCACGTTTTTTTTCTCGTCCAGAAAACTCCTAAAGGCCATTAAAAGTGTCGACTTTCAGAATGTCTGGACGATGAACAAGGTGTCGTTTACATCTAAAGGCAATCCGCGGAATGTCAAGTATTCCATCGTGTCGTTCCAAAAAGAAGAAGAATGTTTTGTAAACATCGGCCATTGGAGTTGTGTGGTTGACGCAAACGAAACCTGCACAGGAAACTTGACTCTGGAAGAATCGTTTATCCCTGATAACTTTCTTGGAGTATGTGGCGTCATTTGTCCGGCAGGTCAATACAAGATTGTCGATGAATGGTTTGCATCATGTTGTTGGCAATGTCAAAACTGTACGGCTAACAAGTACTCTGATAAACCGGGCTCTTCGACTTGTTCCGAGTGCAAATATGACGAATGGCCGACGGAAAACCGTACATCTTGTGTTAAGGTAAAACCACGGATAGTATTTCTCACAAAGAATCCGGCCGGTATATTTTTGTTATGTGTTAACATCTTAAGCATCAAAATCCTGATACTTTTCGTCATCCTCATCATCAAATACAACAAATCGAAAATGAAGATATTTAAAGATCGCATCCTGTGTTACATATTGTTGTTTGGTATTCTCATGTGCCATGTTGTCTCCATATTTATTTTAACTGACGCACATAAAGACTATTGTCTACTAATGGTGATTTTTGCCAAAGTCGGTTCAACTTGCACGCTTGGGACGATTTTCATTAAAACAAACGATGTGTATAGAACGTACAAGAAGAAAATACTCAAAGGTAAGTGCAGCTAAAAACAGGTTTTTTGATAGAGGGAGAAGAAAAGAAAAAGTAAACTTCCCACTCGAGCCCTCAAATCGACAACGTATCGCGTAAATGTTGCTTACTTTTCATGTAGATGATCCTCGATTTCTGAGCGAAGGTCTTAAGGTCGTGGTGGTCATATGTCTAGTGATCATCGATGTGGCTTTGCTGTGGTTCTGCATAAATTTTGAGGGAAAATATAGGAAGACATCTACCACCCTTTACTTCCAAACAGAAACTGATAACACTGCGTACATCCACTGTGGATTCATCATTGAGTGAGTATGAATTCCAATCAATCAAAACAAACTCCCATGACATACATATATACATACACACAACACGACATATAGTCATATACATACATAAATTTACTAAAATATGTATATTGAAAATTTACTAAAATATATTTCTATACATAGTACTAAATAAGAGCCTGCTACCAGTGAGACTAAAACCACATTGTCAGATGTAAATAAGATCAGTTAGCATTTTCACTCGGTGTTCTTTAGATGAATTATTTCTTTCTATCCTCTAGTTTTATCACAGGTGAAGTATTTACGGTATTAGGAACCAGTTTTTATTGGGCACTTCTACTCATCTGCACTCACCAGTCTTACTTAATTAGAAAAGTCACCGACCACGCCCATGGTCTACGTTATGTCTTCTTTGGTTCTCTCGCATTGACAATAAACAGCATATCCTTGCTACTGGTTCAATCATTCACAGACAACAAGGGACACACAAAGGAGCTTATCTATTCATTTTATAACTCTTTCTTCGCGACTGTCGCATTGGCTTGTACTTTTATACCCAAGGTTGAAATTCTTGTTTTTCATCCCGAAAAAGATGTGTTATTCGACGCCCTGCGTACAACCACAATGACCAACCATGTTTCGGAGATTGGTATGAGAGAAAGGCGAAAACCTAATGAAAATCCACCCTGTCCGTCTGGTATGCATGAGAGTACTATATGAAGCTTGTTGCTTTTGATATGGAAAATTAATTCATGCTGCCTATGATTTTATTACAGCATCATAGATCCATATTGATCGAATAGCTTCCTTACCGCATGCAGAGGTTAACTACAATGTTAACTAAAAAGATTAGGACTAGTTGTCACATATTTTACGTCCAGCTCATGTCAGAGCTATAGTTCTTTTGACTATACACTATATAACCACAAAATCTCGACCATAAAGAGTAACAAAAAATATAATTGATTAGCTAAATATACTAGAGTTCTTATTGGGTAAATTCGAAACTCGAACATTGTCTACTTTTTTGCTGCAACTATAGTGATAGATGTGTATGAATTTGTATGTTTGATTTATCTATAATAATACCTGATCATGCGATCCTATATGTAAACAAGGGAAAACTGCTTGGACAAATATATTTAAACGTTATTAAAATAATTACCGAGGATAGAGTGAGTATGGATATAAAACATTTACCTCTATTCCGGCTTCCTTTGTCGTCGCGAGAAATGTTGGCAAAATTTCGATACTATTTCTCATTTTCATACCAGTTTTCATAATGGAACCAACCTGAATTTCAGTTGATATTGCTTACCCGCTGGTCTAAAAGTAAAATTAAGGATGTAAATCTTTAGACGGTTAATTGCGCACGCTAATTACGATACAAAGTTAATTAGTGGGTTAGTTGCATAGCAACGGAAAACAAGCTTTATTAGGAAAATCATTAAAAAAACGATTCCACTTTTTATTGTAAAGTTATTTTAAAAAATATTCAAATCAACAGTACTTCTTCGCAGCTTCAGTGATTTCAGTATCGGGGATTTTAGCGTTGCTATAGATATAATTTTCCTGCCAGGCCAGACTTTGGTCTTTGGACAATTCTCACCATGAACCCTGAATCACCAGCCCTCATTCTCACCTTAAGTCTTGTTTATCTCATCACTTGTCATTTAAAAAAAATCAATTCGGAAAATTTAAATCACCTCGGAGAACGTAACGATTTAAACGTGCGCAGTGAAGCTCAGTCTATTGATTATGACAAACATAATTATGACATCATTGTTACGTCATAATTATGAGATCATGATTACGTTTTTATACTTTGCGTGCTCAGGTTTTGAATTAGGATAACAATTAGCGTTCTTCTGATGACATCATATGATCAGTGGACAAATGACATCAGTGTTATTATGACATCAGCGTTACTTGAAAACCTACAGCCAGTCAAAAACAATATCAGGCTCAGTGGTAGAGTTGTGGTCGGAATAGTCTGGAAACTCTCGGCAACAAGGGGATCGAGAAGAGTAGTAATCACCCCGGGGCTAAAAAGTGCCCAGGTTTAAATTGATGGTTTTGCGATCTGGACGTCCATGTTCACGCTTTAAGCTGGGTCGTTGAAAGAGGTACTGACTCTGAGATAAAACAAATTAGAAAAAATGCTGCGAGAGTGATCCTTCTGCTTCAACACGTCATTATTAAATTAAGTATCTAGAAGCTTTGTATCTCCAAATAGATTTACAGTGTTATTTACAGCATGTCCGTGTATTCAAGCGGGCTAGAACGTACTGACTAAATTAAACGCTAAAGACGCACTTTTAGAACTTTGTTACAAGTTTGTTTACTACTTATCAGCGGGTTGCATTGCTTGGTGTCAGATGGCGAAAAGGTTCAAGATAGTAAGTTGTTCTAATAATGATCACAAATCATAACGATGTTAAAGGTTGTAACATATATATATATATATATATATATATATATATATATATATATATATATATATATATATATTTATATATATAATATATATATAATTATATATACACCCATTTGCAAAAACGTTGGCCGCAGATAGATAGATACTCGAAGTCTAATTAGAATTGCATATGATTACATTTGCATGGGATTTCAATCATATTACACAACATATGCAATTCTAATTAGATTTCGAGTATCTATCTATCTATCTATCTGCGGCCGTTTTTGCAAATATATATATATAATATTGCTACAACCATTAACAACCTTGCACTGAATTAGCCCGATGGCTCAGCAAGTTTGTCTTTCGATGTTGTCTGATCATTTAACATTCTTATAAAACAAAAAATGCAATGCAACACCTTAGTTCTCACCCTACACTTTGTCTTCCACAAGCGTTATGCAAGTCACCAGCTGAATTTATGCATTGTTACTACAGTTGCATACCCTTTGGCATATTCACGATTTTTAGTTTTATCTGATATGACGTTCGGGACATGTTAAGCTGCATTCACCACCGGAAAGATTTCCTAGGAACGGGAAAAATCTCTTCAATTTGGAAATATTTCTGTTCCGAGAAAAATCTTACACGCATTCTGAAAATTTTCCTCTCTAAACTTTACTTTTCCGTTCCGTTCAGATAAACCGACCCAAAACTTCTCTAGTGTGCAAATCCAGCTTTATCAATACTGTATATATATTATATATACTTTCTTTTTTTAACCGGAGAAACCTATCTTGAAAATAGTTTTGTAAACGAAGGTTTTCTGCTCAATGAAGATCGATTCTTTCCACCTCTGATTTGACGCACAACTTCGTGAAAAGTTGTGCAAATATTTACATCATCCATTGCCGAAGTTTCAAAAAACGAACAGTCATTTCTTATCGCGAATATCCGTCCTTCTCGTTTGGAAACCACACGTAGATGTTCTAAATCCAGTTTGTTTCCTACCAGAACGACTGACGGGCTCGCACGTCGCAGACGTTTAAATTCCTTTGTCAATTTCACCAACTGCTTTGCCGTTTCAAAACTCAGTCTGTTGTCTACTGAATAGACCACTATGAATCCTTGGCCTTCCGTTAAATGGACTGGCTCTGTCTGTAAACAGAAATGGGAATACACTCCTTCCATTTCATTCAATGATATTAGTCTTTGTCACGCTATGCGCATGCATAAGGGCGCATAAGGTGGTTGGCACTTAACTAACACTTGGCACTCAAATAAAAATCTGTGCACTGATCTCAAATTCGAAAACATGCCAGCACACCAGCTTCTGGAATGTATACATCGTAATAAACAGGGGCGCGGAAGTTCCTTAATTGGGGGGGGGGGGTAATATTCATATATTCACGTTCTGCTGTATTAATTTCTCTTCAAATTGATTGTAAAGGTCTGTTAACATGACTATATGAATATTAATCTCTCCCCCCAACTTAAGGATCTTCCGCGGCCCATGATAAATCATGCTCATAAACGTCCGAGTTATTTTATTGGTTTAGTGTATTTTATTGTATTAATTGCGATATTACCGTGTTAGCGGTATCAAAAATACGCAGTAAAGCAGTATCTTCATCAATATCTGCTAGCATCTCATACGTCATCTCTAGAAAGTGATCAAAAAGAATCTATCAGTTCGTTTTACATGGAAGTGTTGTCACAACTGCATTACATAAGAGCAAATTGCTAGCTTGGTGCTTTTGTTGTTCCATTTTTAAAAAACCTCGATATGAGAAATCCAGTCGCACAGTTTGGTTAAAGTAGGTCGTGGAGGAAAACGTGTAAACGCAGGCCGTTTTGAAACTGTGTTCTTTGCGTGGATATGTACAAAATATTGCTTTAATTATTAACTACACGCTGAAACATACCTGGCAAACTGGCAAGCATCGGAAAACATGCATGCTCGTCAACGACCCTTTCTGTTTTACTTTCCAAGCGCGCAATGCATGACGGTGCATCTATTGTTGTCTTACCTAATGTTGGATGATATTCATGGATAAATCGTCCAGTCGAGAATCTGACTAAAATTGCTAAAAGCATAAAAACACAATTAACTTTGCATGTCATTTACAAGAAAATATCTTGAAATTAACTTTCATTTAATTCTTTAGCATATGCGGAGGGTGTAAAGTTCCTATATTTTAAAGGAATCAGATTATAATAATCACACAGGACAGCAATGATTATGGCAGGCTAAAAATAATATGTGATGATAAAATTCGGGGAAATTTGTGTAACGAAGCCTGTCAAATTAGCTGCGTTTTTATTCGAACTTCAGGTTGATCAACCCACCCGAATTCTACAGTGATCTCAGGTTTCGAAATTAGCGTCTCTTATCATTGAGGGCATTAAAAAAGACACTACCACTGGTTTCATTTCATAGGAGCAAACAGAAAATAAAATTCTTAGCACATGCGCGGTGTTGATATATCCCCTTGTATATAGGATACCCTCTACTTACAGCAAATGATTAATAATCAAAGCTAGCTAATTGTGGCCTTCATTTTACAAAACATTGATTTATGCAAGGGTGCAAGAACTGCGAATATGCAGACAGTGGAGTTTCACGTCGTTTATAATTAACGAAGTTTAACTCGTGTAAAATTATGTTAGATGTGTCTTTCAACTCATAAAAAAACTATTTCCTTAATAATTGATGTAATCTTCATTCACGGATTAAATCGTGGTCAAATAGGGTGAGTGAAAAAAACAAGTTGTCTACATTGTTATCAAACACAAGAGAGTTCTCTCTCTTAGCTTATATAATTTTTTTTCTTAAGAAGCATAGCTGTGGTTCAAATATCAACGCGAGCTACATATTGAACAGATTCTCCATCTATGGGGGCTCATTTTTGTGCTTTGAGAACGAAGTGGATATTTTGAGAAACTCGGAGGTTTTTTTACACTTTGTTTAATTCAATTGTGGCTTATTAGGGTCCAGTCTTTAATATCAAACCTACATCGATGTCAAGATCAATGTTGAGATTCTTGGACGGATTTTGTCTATATATGGGGAGGGGCGTCATTCGTGTTTATATTGGCAATGTATCAATTTTAAGTGAACCACACCGTTAATGCCGAGATTGAGTCAAGGCACGGGCCCTCTGGCATCATTCCTGACATTTCAATCTATTCAGTGGCCGCAACTACCGCAAAATTATGTGGGCTTGCAAAACGGTATTTAAAAATGCACTACTACCCCCCCTGTCTAGTACCTCCCTCCCTGTCGGAGTGCAGTAGAGTGAACGGCTCGAGTGCATTTCTAAAAGGTGTTGACTACATCGAATCAATGTTATGAAACTTTCAGGTATGTGTAAATCTAAACTACTTAGAGCTAATCAAGGTCTCTGAAAGTATATTTGACAGTGGGTCGGACAAAAGTCTATATACTTGTAACCCGGTAATCAAAGGAATATTTGTGGCGACGTTTGGCAGATAACCATCAACTATCAACTTAAGCTCGTTTGTTAAGTACGAGACATAATCCGACATGGCCAGTTTATGCCATGTTATCGTATTTCGATTAGTCAAAAGATATAAAAACGTCCTCAAATATGTGGGAGGATCCTTATATGTCGAAATATACATAGACTAAAGTCCTTGATTATTGATTACTAATTGACAGCCACGCAAAGCATGTGGTTATTTTTACGCCGTATATTTTGGCGTTTTTATGTTCCCACCAACATGGATAACTACAAGAGATGGTAACTACATATTCGCAAGCTTATCCACATGTTTGACAGGTGGTGGTTTAGATGAAACGTTTATGAATGTAGGTCGCCGTTTGATATTTGCATGCCTTGTCTCATCCTACTGATCCTAGCATTTATAAAATTACGGGTAGCACAAAGCACACTGCATAACGTGGTCATGGGTGACAGAAAACGTAACTTATGCCTGAACAGCGAACAAATTTTAAATGCACGTAAAGTGGAGTTCGTACTGTTAGAATTTGTGTGTTCATTCGAGTTAAAGGAAATAGAACGTATTTTCAAATCCCAAAAGTATAATTTATGGTTGCACTGGCACTGAAATGCTATTAGCAGTAGGCCAGTAGCTGTATACTTATGCAAATCATCGTGTTTGTACTTTCGTTGATACTTGATACACCCTGCATGTGCAATCCCTGGCTGGGCTTAGGAAATAGGAACTACAAATAGGTTTTTATTCAAATGTGTTCAAGGAGGATAAATTTCGAATTACTACCGCTCGAATAACAACATACTCGAGTGCATAAAGAGTGATAAAGCAGAGGAAGTTCAGCAGAACTCATTGTTTTATTTTACTGTTCACGTTTATGGGAATTTGTCCACAGTCATGGAGAGTGTTCTCATTTTGCAATAATACGTTACTCATGCAAAGTCGTATCGTAAAACAACGTACGCGCGTGATTGGGCTCGCTTATAATGGCCAGCGGTTTACATCTATGAGTTATGTGAAAGATTATCCGTTTTCAACAAAGTAAATTGAAGCGTGCAAATGGTAAGGCAATATAGTGTTTCTCAAAGAGTTTGTGAGAGTCTTGAAATATATTACGCTATCAGACAGAAAGAAAGATGTAAAAATACGCGGTTCCCTAGTTGGTGTATGTTGATTGATGATAATTTTTTTACGACCAATTTACACTAATTGTGATTAGCATCTTAACGCATTTAAAAGTGTTTAAGTGCTTATCTCCAGTTAGGATAGTTTGGCGCGTTTCATCTTACATTGCTGTCTATTTGATAACAAAACTTAGCCCAGAAAGGACGTGCAAGGCTATCTTTTGCACCGCATTGACCTCGCTATTGAGATAGCACGTTGACTTCATGATACACATATGTGGCGATTCAGGTTTTTCTCAAAAGAAAACACGTTTGAATTGATTTTTCTCTTGAATAATGTCCTCTCGAATACTATTTATTTGCGAGTGCGAGGTGTTGAGTATAGCTCGAGCCTCGAAGCTTCCATGTTTGGTTTTAGTTTGATGAATCAGTTAATACGATCCGTTCGTGTCAAAGAGACGCGCTTTGGGATATTCATTGTGATTCAGCACGATGCTCTATTTTTGAAAATTTTCAATTATACAGAGATACCCGTTGTTATGAGCTCCCCCCGAGTTGGTAAGGAATATTTTGTAAAAAAAACTGAGACATCTGCAAAGAAAATTAACAGTTCTGTGCGTTCGATTGGTTATTCAGATATCGCTTAACTTACATTTGACTGGACCGTTAAATCTCGTGCTCTAAATATGAAATTGCAAACCTAGTTGTTCCACTCAATTTACTGGAAATATTATTTACAGCTGGATGTTTTATCAATGTGTAAATTCGAGTATTTTTGGAGGACATATTATTTTACATATTTCATATTATGATGATGATGATGATGATGATATGTTTTCATTCAGTTCAATGCCATTAAATTACGCCTAGAATGCAAGAAAGAAATGCTTGCATAAAAACAAACATGGTATTTTAGTAGTATATGTAGAAAACTGTAAGCATTTCGTTTTAGTTTTGCTTGGCGCTGTATTTTGCATAACGTAGTCGTGTATGAGTTCAGCATAACGCTCACGATTATTTGAATTAAATTATTAGAAAGGAAAAATTTCAAACCGACGTATACTTTTTTCGAGCGGTCTGTAAGGTGTAAAAAAACGTGCACCCTTAACCCTTTTTGCAACAATTTGAATACCGCGTCAATAAGCACCACGCACAAGGCGGCACAAGGTGTGTAAATATAACTGAATTGAACTACAAAAGACTGTCATCGTTTAGCTGTATAGGCGTAAGCGCAACGATTTACCATTCACCATTATTGACGGTAAAAATCACACACAGAAGTGACGAAATTGATTGAGTCTGAGTGTAGTTAAACCCTTTGTAAGTTCATTGCATGCATTTGCGACCAAACGTGAATTGGGCTTTAAGTCTGATTCTCAAATGTCATCGACGGTCGGCGATGTATTGTTTGTGGTCGTTGACGAAAAATTTAATATACAAAATAACAAAGCACCGTTTAATAGCCATCGCCGACAGTCGGTGACATATGAGAATCAGGCTTAAGGCCTGGGTTTTCATATGCTGTAATTCATCGGCGATGGTCTACGATTTATTGCCGGTAACCCATGAAGTATATAATTTTCTTCAATAGACAAAGGATTTTATGTGCAATGCATGACCACCAACAATAGCCATTGCCGATTAATAACGATATATGAAAACCATGCAGGATCAACTTGCATGCAGGACTAGCACGCATTGGCTAAAACCTTGCGCCTATTTTTGAGGTAAACATTATTTTGGACGTCATTCTGGACGGCATGGACCAGAATTCAAAACCCGAAATAATTCATTTTTGGAAGTTGAAATCTTCAACAAATATTAGTACAACAGATTTTGTCTTAATAGGTTCTACTGCTCGTCAGCCCAGGTTTAAACATTTAGAGCGACCATTTCCATAATAGAAATAGCTTTTGTTAATTGTCAGGTCAACTCAGGTGAGCGATAAGTTGAACGAAAATAGAAAAATTCCCGTCTTCTGTGAAAGTCATTGCATTACGTGCAATCGGGGTTGAAAACGTTTGTAACAGCCCCAACGCTTCTTAATCTCAATGCACGTAGCACGTATACAAATTGATAATACAAGTATAGTCAATTTAAGACAAGATTATATATAATGTCAATGATTATTACGAATTTAAAGCTGGAATTTCCATCTCGAATTGCTTAAAGTAGAATGGTCTTGATATGAGTGTGGTTTACTAGTAAATATATAGGGTTATCTTAATGTGGTGTCTGGCCACTCAGCGTTGGCTCTTCGATCGAGCTTTGAAACGTTTGGGAAATTAACTCCATACATGTTTTTATACTTCAGTAATTATAGCCTATACCTAACATGAACACACACACACTGTGATTGGAATTCGTAAATGAAATGAAATCATATTTACCTGATTTTCCAACGGACGCTTGGCCAAGAAGAACGAGGTTATATTCCTTTTGAAAAGGGACTCGTGGCTTCGACGTATTTGGCGTGTTGAGACTCGAAAGTCTCAAATCAACATCGGATTTCGAGAGTCGCACTTTTCCTTTCGCACCGCGTTTGCCAGACAGAGTTAGATGGTTTTGAGACATGCTCCTTTGCTGCATTGCTGTTTTGTATAATATCAAGGACTAAAGCGGCACTAATTAAACCATTTAATTAAAATCGACTCCCTTCTTTCAGTACCACACAGTGACTGGCGTCACGTCACATGCAGACAGGTTGCGTGAGGGATTTTCAGCAATAAATATCACCCAACCAAGATAACAATCAAAATTCGCATCCCAGGTCAAAACCCACGTCAAAAAATTCACATCATTTATGGCTTGTACGTTATAACCTTCTTAAAGCACAGCCCGCGATAAAAAAAATCGTTTGAGATTAGCACTAGACAGTTTACAATCACCCACCGATGCAGTTTTACGGTTGGTTCGAACTCAGGAAAATAAGCTCAGGACCGGATGGAATAGAAAGTTTATATCTAATCGAGGACCTGAAAAGAAATACCGATTTGGTAATATACAAGTGATTTATTAACGGTGTGTTTTATCAATCTTGACGTATTGTTGGCGATTAGGTATAGACATATATGTCGCATGTGAACCATTGCCACGAATGGAATGATTCTAACATTTCTTATACATTTTTGCAACTTTTTTATGATTGCGTGTATAAGAGCCTTTTGAGGAATCATATAAAAAAACATATCGATTCGATAGCAAATGATGCAATGCGATTGGCTCGCAGCCTCGCGACGATGAAGAGCCCCTGCGGCAAAATGTCCTATTTGTTACATACCCTTAGTTACAAAATGTCCTATTTGTCTTCTCAGAAAACGAGTATTGAGAAGTTTATGGCACATGGAAATTTTGAATATGTCAGGCCAGTAATTATGTAACTTGACACATAAAAAGCATTTATTCCACTTGATGTTTGGATTCTTTCAGAGATCCTATATTAAGAAATTGCCAGTCCGATATCGTTTCGTAATTATTAAGTTGATTTGAATATGACATGGATTCGGATCTAGAAATCATTAGGATTAGGGAGCAGCGTGGCAACGTCTTCAAACAACTTAGCATCAAATGTGGTATAACAACTGCCTAAAATAGACAAAACACTTCTCGACGTTTCGAGTTTCGACCTTAGGGCCTTCGTCAGGAGAGTTAGTATCATACTAACTCTTCTGACGAAGGCCCTCAGGTCGAAACGTCGAGAAGTGTTTTGTCTATTTTAGGCAGTTGTTATACCATATAGGCATTTGGAATTATGCCAGTATCCGGTGCAGAACATTTTGCCTATATACATTAGTTTTAGGGAAAAATTCATCCGTTGATTATAGTTATTGGACCTATAAGAGGACAAGGAATATATAGATACGCATTGACACTGCCCAAGTCTGATATGCGAGACTGATTTCTTTTTTCTTCCTGCACGATCCTCAAGCCTACGCTTTTTCAATGATCCATATATCTTCACAGGATGTCAGATGAAAATTTTCAAATTAAAAAAATCTGAAGGAAAATGATCTTAATCGGCCATTCAGCTAGGACGTGTTTTATCTTCATGTCGGAAGAATGCGTGAATTTTTCATCCACAGGCCACTTGACTTGTTTGGCAAATATTGAAACGTAAAAAAATCAAAACTCAATGGGTAATGAAGTCGCAGGTTTCCAAATACTGCACTTTGATCTACTGAATGAATGAAAATGTTAGGAAACTCTCTGATGGCAGTAATAAATCATTTTACCGGTGATAACATCTTTAATTTCTCCTTTGATTATAAAAGCTTACTAATTTTGTTGAAATTCCTGCCATTTAGAGGGTGGTGCCATACATTGCTAAAAAATGACCGATCATATAATGTCCAAGCATTTTCTGATAAGAGAATGCACCTGCATTACCTACAGGTCTTTTCATTCAGCTGAAATTGAACGGTCCTTGTTGGTTAAAAAAAGATGTCTATATATAGAGTATAGTTTTGATGTGCTGTATATTTGTGCAAATATTTTGCCGCGAGAATCGTAGCAATTTTTTATGCAGCATGATACTGATAGTGTCTTTTGATCTACCGAGTGAAGATGATGTTATGACGCCAGTAACAAATATTGCATGCATGGTCGCTTTATTTTTGGATACATTTTGCTGTTGATAACATCTTCAACTGATCTTTCTTTTGATGGTCAAATTCCTGAAATTTGAAGGAAAGCCATCTGCTATCCGTTGCTAAAAATGGACGCTGATATCTTGATGCTAATTCTTCAAATCTGCGCCTCAAAAAAAATGCATACATATGTCAAAACTCGTTCGGATTTTCCACGGATAGCATCAAAATGGGTATGCCTCGTTGTTTTTAGCTTTATTGCCACCATAGCAACTTTGCGCCAAGCGAGAAAATATTCGGAAATTAGCTTTTATTGTTATTAAATCCGGCAGAACAATGAGGGATACCATGCGAGGGACACGATTGGATGGCTTTCTAATTACGCAAATAGCTATGAACTAAACCGTGCACAAAAGAATATGACGACAATTATAGAAGTACTATTGTGCTTCATAACATTATGAATATTAAGTATGGTTGCCTTTTTGGCCATGGTTGCTTTCTCGACTTCCGAAAACTAACCATCTCGAGCTCCATGCTGGTAGTTTAGCCTTATCAGACTTTTTCCCGACTACTGAAAAGTATTTTCTGTCTCATGTTTTTTTCGCGCTCGGAAACTGCCTCGGGGTTGTTGTCTCCTTCGAGATCATAGAAAACATATTTTATCAAAGGCGACCACGAGAGCAGGCTTCTTCGGTTACATTCCAGGTATTCTGAGAATACGATGCGATCAACTTTGGGAGAAGCGCTTATATATTCCTAACGACAGGCCTCCGAACTCGAGACAGGGAATATAACGAATATTCGATTTTTTTTGGGACTATAAAGGCCGTGCACACTAGAGCTATCTGCTTAGCAAAAAGTCATTCGTGGCCATTGGCTTAAGGCAGTTGCTCTCGTGTGCGGGCGACTTTTCCGGCGACTTTCGTCATTCGTGCCACTTACGGCAAATATCTAGCATGTTTGATAATTTCTGCCTCGCGTACTGAAATCCTTTCGTGTGTGGGTAAATGAAAGCCATCTGCTTACGGATTGTCTTAACAGCGCATACGTAGTATACAAAAGTAAACATTCAAAATGAATTGGTGGCTGAGGCCATATATCACGCCGCAACACACGTGAGCTGATTACCTGAGCTAAAGACCACGCGTGGCTTTTAGCTCAACAAGTTAGTCCCGTGTGCGGACAGTTTTTCGTGAAGAATTCACCACGAGAGGCAAGTTTCTCACGTGTGCGGATGGTTTTCGGGATGAGCTAACCAGGGCTCTCACTTTTGGGGAAATGTCCCCAAAACGGGGAAATTGGTAGATTTTTGGGGAGCGATCTGGGGAATCACTTCTCTCGGGGAAATTTTTGGGGAATTTTTCCAAATTAGTAAAATCTTCTCCGTAATGAAATCATCAGAATGTTTCCAGGAAAGTCAACGTAATTGAAGTAAAATATAGATTACAAGACGTGATCATCAGAGCTGGGGCATAGTACCAATCTACCCTATATCATAACATTCGTAATAAGTTATATTATATAATACCCCATTAAATTTAGAGCGTTTAATTGGTTGATGACGATCACGTGATATTGAAAAGAAAGTCCCATTTCCCAAGAGTGCAATGGAAAGCGTTCCATTGCACTCTCCAGAGTGCAATTGTACTATACATTTTGTTCCATTGCACTCTTAATGCTTTCAGTAAATACCATCCATCAAAATGCTTCTCGCACATATGGTTTTTGATCCATACAGTATGTTTTTTAATAAATTATATTTTTGAAACGAGACAGTCTATTTTGGTATTATATAAAACTAATAAAAATTTTGGTATTATATAAAACTCGGCTATCGCCTCGTTGAATGGAACATTCCATCTTTCACCTCGTGAAAATATTTTTACCATTGCACGAATGAAAACATTTATTATTTGTATAATATCAGAGTATACTGCCATTCTCGTTCGCAGTTTTCACTGCCAAATCCTGTGAAGGCAGATGAACAACAGTTTGTTTTAGGGTGAACGTTTCGACATTTTCTGCATCTCACTCGATCTTGGAAGGGAAAGTATTTTTATATAGGAAAGGAAACCTACAAATATTTTACCGTTGCCCTGATTTAGGTTCAGATTATCAGGCAAGTGCATAGCTAGGCAATAATAAATTTGCACAGTGTGCCTCTATACCGGTGATTATATTCCATACAAAAGTACAATAATCTATCAATTATCGTTATACAGGGTGTATAAGAAAAAAGTAGACAATTTTGAAATGTTAAGAAAACTATAAATTTATCAAAATATCTCATAGATTTATGCTAGTATGGGTACTTTACCATCTTCAGGTCATTCTAACACTAAAAACAAACAGAAAAATTAACCTCGAAAAATGGAAGAGCGGTTTGTGGAAGCATCATTTTGAATGGCTTGTGCAAACATGAATGAGAAGTTTAAAATCCAATTTGAATTCAAGGGCTGAACGTTTGGGTAATTGTTTACAAAGAATCGAAATTTCAGAAATTTTGATGAAAATTAAGTCAGCCGCGCAACTGCGTAAACGTGGGCTTTTTTCCGTTTAACTCGCAGCTTGAGTAACTTTTTTCATGCACGAATGATTTCATGCATGAGTGATTGCTCGGGTGATTAAACTAACAATGGTGTTGTGAAAAAAGTTACTCAAGCTGCGAGTTAAACGGAAAAAAGCCCACGTTTACGCAGTTGCGCGGCTGACTTGATTTTCATCAAAATTTCTGAAATTTCGATTCTTTGTAAACAAATACCCAAACGTTCAGCCCTTGAATTCAAATTGGATTTTAAACCTCTCATTCATGTTTGCACAAGCCATTCAAAATGATGCTTCCACAAACCGCTCTTCCATTTTTCGAGGTTAATTTTTCTGTTTGTTTTTAGTGTTAGAATGACCTGAAGATGCCAAAGTACCCATACTAGCACAAATCTATGAGATATTTTGATAAATTTATAGTTTTCTAAACATTTCAAAATTGTCTACTTTTTTTTGATACACCCTGTATACACGCACTTATTTAACAGACGGCTGATTTGTAATACTATAATATAGGTTATTCAGAAACAGTACCAGAACACTCTTTCCTTCTTCCGGATTTGGATACTTCACAGTGCTAAACTCTGGATCAGGGTCAATCTGAAAATTCAAAAGTAACTATAAGGGACCCTCTACTCGCAATAATGGCTCAGCGTCTTTACTCTCTAGCGAGAACACACGCCGTTTTTTAAAAGATGATTACGAAAAAGGGCGATACGGCAAATGTTAAAATGTATACAAATTAAAAAAAACCTTTCACAATTTGCGTCAACTGCAGCTTTGTTTCAAAGTTCTCCAAAACCGAGTGAGGAAAGCAATAAGCGTCCCTTTAAGACCCTGCTTACACTAGAACGAAAGTTTCCAGATTCATCACGAAAGCGGAATGTTTTAGTACCGGATTCATGTTGCTGTTTACACATGCAGCAACGAATCCGATAAAAAATGTGCTCGGTTTTAAGCCGTATCCGGAAACTTTGAATCCGTAAAAGTTTGTGGAAACTTCGTATCCAGAAACATTTGAATCCGGAAAATTTTCTTGTGTAAACGCTTTGCACGACGAATCCGAAGAAATTAAATATGACGACCAAACAATTCTCCAAGAACAAGTAATGTGAGTGTAAACGGACAAATCCGCATACAGAGACAACTAAAGTGTAGTGTAAACACCTGACGAATCCGATACATGTGTGTAACAATGAATCCGGATAATTTTAGTTATTTTACAAATCCGGAAACTTTCGTTCTAGTGTAAACGGGGTCTAAATTTACAGGGTTCAGAGAGCATCAACAAAGTTTGTTTGTTCTTTTATTAAACGTTTGACATACCAAAAAACAAGCATGCATGCACATACATATTATATACATGAAATTAATTATATCATACATCTTATTTGACATCTTATCATTTAATTATAAGTATAAAGTTACCCACTTCGGATACATGTTTGCAAATGGGCATTTTTTTACTTTTCTCACAAATCTACACAAAACTCGACAGTCATCTCTATGCACTGAGGAAGTTTAGCCTTTATCAGACTTTTTCCCAACTACTGAAAAGAATGCTTGTCCATCGGAAATGGTTGATTTTACTGCTCGATGAAGCAATTCCATTTTAAGATCTTCGATCCCCGCATCCTTCAACGCTTCTTCAATCATTCGTTGTGTTACACCAAAGTGGTAAAATCTCGCGTCGCCAACCGTATAAAAAGTTTCATTCACTATGCCGAACATGATAAGATAGCCATTGGGTTTTAGGAACTTGCAAAGTTTTGCCACGGTGCTCTTGTAATGTTGTTCTGAGCTTGCAACTACTTCTACACACAAGCTGGTTGACAGGACGTCGAAAGGTTTACCGACGTCAATGGACTCGAGATCCACAATCGGATTTTGGTTAACATCGCAAGAAACAACCGATTGTATTTTTTGTTTCATGTCTTTCTCGCGCTCGGAAACTGCCTCGGGGTTGTTGTCTCCTTCGAGATCATGGACAACATATTTTATCAAAGGCGACCAGTTACGAAGTTCGGTATCACCAGCCAACCACGAGAGGACGTTTCTTCGGTTACATTCGAGGTATTCTGAGAATACGATGCGATCAACTTTGGGAGAAGCGCTTATAAGATTCCTAACGACAGGTCCGCCCCCGAACTCGAGACAGCGAATATTCGAGGATTCTTTTGACGACTCTGGCTTAAAATTGGACCAAAATTTATGAAAGGTTTTCATGCGAAACTCCAGTAAGCTTTTGTCGTCACTGGTCAGATCAAAAATTCCGCTTTCCAATACCAGGTAGGCATTGATATCAAACGCTGTAAGGTAGTCTGCCATGTTTCGATTTATAAGACAGTGGTTAACTTATCGTTTACATAAACGGATTCGCCTACTTACTGCACATGGTATTATAGATTTTGGTTTTGCGTGGAGTGATTTGATTGGTTGACTGGAGAATATTGTCACCAACGGTCCTTGTCATTGATTATTGACGAATGAAGTGCTTTGTTATGTTACCGTAAATGATCTAATAAACGCCCGGGGCGTTTAATAAATTTTACCAGTTCTAAGGGAGGCGTTTAATAGAGAGAGGCGTTTATTTCATTTCTATCAATTTACTGAAACAAAACAAAACAAAACAAAACTAAGACGCGCAGTTTGCTCGCGTAATAAGACTTTATATAGTTTCCGCTGCTCGGTTTGATTCCTTTTCTGCGTATTCTATAGCTTCATATTTTTGCGACATAGTAAAGCTTCTCTTTTTCTCCCCTTTGTGCGATGTAGCTTCGTCGCATGTAGTAGACATGTTTTGCACGAAGACTGAACAGACCTTAACTCAGTAATAATCGCATGTAACCTGAATAATAGACTGTGAACACGTGCACCGTACATATGATGCGATCAATTGTCATTTGATATATTTTGATACATGCTTTGTGTGAACAAACAAAATAGCACCCGAGGCTTCCAGTATGGCCAGGACAAACTACAATTTTGCTTTTGCCATGGGCTATGAAATGAAATTCAAGGCAGCAATACGCGAACATCATGTGTACAAGGCGACGTGGACCCCTGTTCTTGACGAAGTTTTAATCTGCAAGAAAGACAACCGCGAAGAGGCGAAAGGATTTGATGTTAATGCAGTTGGTGTGTATAAAGTCAAAAACTCTCCCGAGGGTGAAGATCTGGATTTAGCAGGGCATGTGCCAATTGAGCTGTCAAGAGTGCTCGCTGGTTTTCTAGCCGCCTCAGAAACAAATTCTCTCACTGTCAAAGTTTGTGGAAAGCGAAAACGTGAAGTGGGTCTTGTTGTTCCTGGATGTTTTCAAACTAGAACAAACCGAAAGAAAGTTGCCGACGTAATGAATACAGAAATCAAAAGAATTAAGGAGCGATATCCGTACTTTGAGCTTGAAATCAAGAGATTAGATTAAAGCAAACCACTCTTAAACACGACAACCGCACATGTCACTAAATAAATAAATTCTTTAATGTTACTGTGTGTAGCGTTTCCTTTATAATTGCTTTAAGCCTTAAGGCGATTTGGGGGGGGGGCGTCTATTAGACTCGGGGCGTTTTTTAGAGAGAGGCGTCTAATACAAACTTACACTTCAAGGGGGGCGTTTATTAGATACGAGGCGTTTATTTGATAGGGGGTGTTTATTGGATCATTTACGGTATGTTGAATAAAATTTCTTCGTCGTCGGCCATAATACAGGGTCAAACAATGTTGAACTGATAGTAACCTTGACCTGAGCAACGTGATACTGTACGAATGAAAAGCATTTGAGGCCTACGGATTATTTCACTGAAGAACCGAATGTCAAGGAATATGTCAAGATTAGAACAGACTTGAGAGACTGTCTGTTGTGGCCTCCTTACAATTTTGGGGGGTCGGTTTTCACAGGTCTGTCGCTCATTTTCACAGACGATGATGGTCTTGTGTTGAGGTCGCTCAGCACGGGCGCTTTTCCCGAAAATTACTAGAACTGTTCCAAAATGTTCCAAAATGTCTATGTCTTTGCATCACATTCATGGAAAACAAAGAATTTTTTTAAAAATACAAAGAACCCCATCAGTTTTAAATAGGACGAAAATTTGAATTTTTAAATACGCCCGCGCATACACGCAGATTCACACGAATATTTCTTTAAAGTCCAGACCATTTTAACAGAAGGATAGTTATAACAAATAAGTGCTGAGATCACTCTGTCAGGATAAAGAATTTTCTAAACCTCCTTTCCACCGATTATTTAAAATTAAAAATGCACTAAATTTTCGGGTACTGCATGCATGTTTCAAATAATATAGTTAAAATGTACCGTTAGATAACACGTCTTCAAATTTCAATGTATTTGTTATTGATACTGATTTAGCCGTCACACACTTTCAATTATAAACTTATGTCACCAAAATCAAGTACAAAATCAACAAACGACAATGATCTGCGCAACTGGCATGCTCGTCTTTGCAGTGTACTCTACACGGCCAAAAATTGATCAGGTTGTCGCATCAGGAGTGAACAATGTTGTGCTGCACCCTGGGAACAGTATTGTTAACAATGTTGTTGAAGCTTGTTGAATCATCAATGTTGACGCAATGTTGTTGTAACAAGTTGCAACTCTACACAAAACTAGACAGTTATCTCCATGCAGGTAGTTTAGCCTTTATCAGACTTTTTCCCGACTACTGAAAAGAATGCTTGTCCATCCGCATGCAGTGGTTGATTTTACTGCTCGATGAAACAATTCCATTTTAAAATCTTCGATCCCCGCATCCTTCAACGCTTCTTCAATCATTCGTTGTGTCACACCAAAGTGGCAAAATCTCGCGTCGCCAACCGTGTAGAAAGTTTCATTCACTACGCCGAACATGATAAGATAGCCATTGGGTTTTAGGAACTTGCAAAGCTTTGCCATGGTGCTCTTGTACTGTTGTTCTGAGCTTGCAACTACTTCTACACACAAGCTGGTTGACAGGACGTCGAAAGGTTTACCGACGTCAATGGACTCGAGATCCACAATCGGATTTTGGTTAACATCGCAAGAAACAACCGATTGTACTTTTTGTTTCATGTCTTTCTCGCGCTCGGAAATTGCCTCGGGGTTGTTGTCTCCTTCGAGATCATGGACAACATATTTTATCAAAGGCGACCAGTCACGAAGTTCGGTATCACCAGCCAACCACGAGAGGACGCTTCTTCGGTTACATTCGAGGTATTCTGAGAATACGATGCGATCAACTTTGGGAGAAGCGCTTATAAGATTCCTAACGACAGGTCCGCCCCCAAACTCGAGACAGCGAATATTCGAGGATTCTTTTGACGACTCTGGCTTAAAATTGGACCAAAATTTATGAAAGGTTTTCATGCGAAACTCCAGTAAACTTTTGTCGTCACTGGTCAGATCAAAAATTTCGCTTTCCAATACCATGTATAGGCATTGATATCAAACGCTGTAAGGTAGTCTGCCATGTTTCGATTAAGACAGTAGTTAACTTATCGTTTGCATAAACGGATTCGCCTACTTACTGCACATGGTATTATAGACCTTTTTGTTCGCAGCATTTTGGTTGTGCGTGGAGTGATTTGATTGGCTGACTGGAGAATATTATCACCAACGGTCCTTGTCATTGATTATTGACGAATGAAGTGCTTTGTTATGTTCAATAAAATTTCTTCATCATCGGCCATAATACAGGGTCAAACAACTGAAAGAAACCTTGACCTGAGCAACGTGATACTGTACGAATGAAAAGCATTTGAGGACTACGGATTATTTTACTGAAGAACCGAATGCAAGGAATATGTCAAGATTAGAACAGACTTGAGAGACTGTCCGTTGTGGCCTCCTTACAATTTTGGGGCCGGGGGCCGGTTTTCACAGGTCTGCCGCTCATTTTCACAGACGAATGATGGTCTTGCGTTGAGGTCGCTCAGCACGGGTGCTTTTCCCGAAAATTACTAGAACTGTTCCAAAATGTTAGTCTATGTCTTTTGTATCACATTCATGGAAAACAAAGAATTCTTTTAAAAATACAAAGAACCCCATCAATTTTAAATAGGACGAAAATTTGGATTTTTAAATACGCGCGCGCATACACGCGCAGATTCAAACGAATATTTCTTTAAAGTCCAAACCATTTTAACAGAAAGATAGTTATAGCAAATAAGTGCGGAGATCACTCCGTCAGGATAAAAAATTTTCTAAACCTCCTTTCCACCGATTATTAATGTACTGTTAGATAACACGTCTTCAAATTTCAATGTATTTGTTATTGATACTGATTTTAGCCGTCACACACTTTCAATTATAAACTCATGTCACCAAAATCAAGTACAAAATCAACAAACGACAATGATCTGCGCAACTGGCATGCTCGTCTTTGCAGTGTACCCTATAGTCTGTCTTTAAATACCTGTTAGCGCTTCTAAGTCTTTTTTGCACGCCCAAACACCATTCCTTCTTTTTCCATGCATTTAATGACGGTCTCAAGGGTTTGAAACCTGGCAGCACCATTAGCGGCGGAATTTGCCAACTGAGACCCTGAAAAGATGTATGATGTCGTCTTGCCGATAAACTATACTAATTTGTATATGACGTTGACCGAAACCGCGTTACAAAAACTCATTATTTTAGGTTTATTGAGAACAAAATTTATATCCTTGGTAAAATTTAGGTGTTTACCATAGAAATAATAGATATATGCATTATTTCTACGATGTTTACTACAGCACATTCTGCATTTCTGCTCTTGATATACACAGACCCTCATACATCTCCGCTCTCCCACGCGTTACCCACATGTCATCAGAATTCCAGGAAAATTACTCATACGTCAAACTAAAGTATTTAATCTGTCTCAAGTGCGGGAAGCAATATTCTTTATTGGTATGCCAATAATTCCTTTCTGTTAAAATGGTCTGGATTTTCAAGAAATATTCGTTTGAATCTGCGTGCACGCGCGTGTATTTTGAAATTCAAATTATCGTCACATTAAAAATTATTTCGGTCAAAATTCTTTGTTTTTTATAAATATGCTATATAAAAAGGATAGATTGAAAGACTTCTGGTATTTTTTCACAAAAGCGCCCGTGCTGAGGGACCTGAAAATAAGAAAGATTGTCAGCAAGAAAGATTGTCGACCACAGAAATTTTGAACGAATCCGTTTTACACAAAAATTCGAGCGATCGGTTCTTACGCGGACAGCTTCTTAAATCTGCATTTTGCAGTTTTCATATACCAAGAGCAGTTTTCACTGCCCCGACTCACGGCATAAAATAATACGACGTGTTCCTGAGCCCAGTAATAGCGAGTTTGAGCAAGGAAACGAAGTACGAAGACGAAGACGTGTTTGGGCCGAGGTAGACTGGGAATAGTAGTCTTCGTCTTAAGTCTTCGTGCAGCAGGATATTTGAATTGAGCACTTCTGTCAAAGTTATACGACTACGAACACGGTACTAATTTTGTAAACATGAACAGAGCTGAATACGAGATGGCTATTTTAGCAATATTTTCAGAAGATGCTTTGGAAGTGGAAGATGTTATGCTTCTTTACGGTTTAAAAATCTCAAACAACATTTATATTCCATACAAGAACTATTCAAATTTGGCTTGAATATATCTTACTTTGAAAACGTCGTTCTGACCACAACGAACTTCGTCAAAATATTCGTCCTAAACCAGGGGCCGGTTGTATCAAGCCCGTTTAGCTTAAACGATGGATAAGTTCAAAATAGAAAGCAAGTCTATCGTTTTATTCAACAAGCAAACTAAATGTTTTCAACCTTAATACAAAGATACTGTTTACAACTACATATTCAGTGCATAATATTCAAGTTGACTCATTCAAGAGAGATGTAAAAGTGTTATTTAATTTTGACTTATCCACCGTTTAAGCTAAACGGGTTTGATACAACCGGCCCCAGGACAACAGGACGAAGACGTTAAACCCTCACCGCTGACCTTAAGCGGAGTATGCGCAAATGATGCGCAGACGTTAAAAAATTGTGAAGTTTGTCTTCGTCTTCGTACTTCGTTGCCTTGCTCAAACTCCCTAATATTTGGTTTGGGAGGTGCTTTTTTAGCCTTTCTATATAGAAGGTCCAATAAAATTTTCGCGTGGCCCAAACATGGTGGGTCCTATGTCAGTCAACTCAACAATTTTTTGGCGTCGTGCCTGATTGATTATATATAGCTAAAATAAAATATACCATTCACCTGCTCAACAACAGGGACAAAAGAATGAAGACCAAAAGCATTGAAAGCCATTTCCGCGTACTCGTAGCCAACACCATGAACTGGTGTGTATAGGTTATTTTAAGTTTGCTTGACGCCATTACGTCCATTACGTCCCTACCAAAAAATAATACATTAAAAAAAAGTTAGAATGACTTAATATTCTACCTGTTCTCGTTTAAAGTAGGTACTGCGGAATCACGGTTCCACAAACCCGCGTTTTTTTAGAACAATATTGCGCAGACCTGTAGTGGCAGAGTTGTTGTAAATCTTGGTCATACTGTGTGTTTTGTCAAAGTAAAGTAAATAAAGCTCAGTTCTATCATACATCTTAAAAGCTCGGAAATTTAACATTTACATTTAATACCAATCTTAAGCTCTCTAATATACTTAAACATTACTGAGATTAAAACACTGACATCAGTACCTTATAACCATTGTATTCTTTAGGATTATGGGATGCTATCACCATATAAAGTGAAGTGAGGTTATAATTTTATCCCTTAAATGCATGTCTTCATGCACAGGGTCTCCAAATTCTCTCTCTTTAATTTTAGGATACAAAGCATTCAACACAATATAATAAGATATAATTAATAAGATTTTTTCATTAAATAATCATTCAAAATCACTACAAAAAATAGAATTAGCTATTTTCATCTTTTTAGAGTTTTATAAAATCAACAACATATAAGTATATTCGTGCCTTCAAAATAGTTCTATAAATGTGTATGAAGACACGACGACCAATCAGGATTAAACATATTAAATTGCAAGTATACATGAACTAATAAAAGAATATCTTAGAGTATATCATTTTGTTGTAAATTGCGTGGAGAACACGACAGTTTATCGAGATCTCGGATCTCTTGAATGTTATTACTTATTAGACATCTGAAACAAGCTCCTTTGTAAAAAAATCGCATTATATGTGTACATACATATTATAGAAACAATATTAATAGCTATATTATTGGCATGCATGCACTGAAACAAAAGCATGAAAAGCCATCATGCATTTGCAAGATGCATTTGCTTTTTAAACCCATGCATGTATGACAATTAATACCGCAGTTTCATCATTTTCGCGCCAATATATAGCAAATTTAAATTTTTTTGCAGAAATATGCACCATATAGTTTTGAATAATTTTATAATCTATGAAATCATGCGAAATGATTACAAGAGAGAGCTCGACATCATACTTTATATGCATGCATGCATCTATAAATGGTAGAAAAATGTTCCGTAATTTATAAGATTTACGTTATAATTTGCAATATTTGAGAACTTTCTGGACGACAACGAACATGCAAGCTGATGTTGTAATGCCTGTCACTGGACAGTTTCCGAAACTTTGCAATGTCCGAAATTACTGCATGCAGTGAAGTTCCCCTAATCAGCCATTGGTGTCAAATTGTTTTCTTCGGGTTTTAAGAATTCTTGAACTATGGATTTGACGACTTCTTTTATCGTTGCCTGACAAACCTCTTTGCTCACCCTAAAAATAAAAGTGAGTATTTGTGACATCCATGCAGTGATGCCCTCACTTGACTTGAAAATTATATATGTCAGTGGTGGTTTACGTGGTGTCTATGATGGAATATTGACTTGCAGCTATTTATATGCATGTGCAAATGATGAAAAAGAGTCGAATACCTACCCTTGATTCGGTTTAGCAATTAACTCTGAATAATATTTGATCTTTGGTTCAGTGCCGCTTGTTCGCAGCGTTGCAGTACAACCATTATCAAAGTAAAAAGTGATCATCTGACTTGAAGAACTAACGGGAAGTATCTAGGAATGCAAACGGAGTTAATGTGGATATACGTACGATGTTAATTTTCGCTCGATATTCTTTTCACAATTGAAAAGAAAATCGGGGGAAAATTTTCGTTTGATCGAAATATTTGTTAGATATCAGAACGAAAGATATGTCAATAGAGCCACGTTTTCCCGAGTGAATAAAATATATACTTACAGCTTTGTTATCCGGTTGCATGCTATCATATCCCGTAGTAAGGTCGCGTATACCAATGATTTTATACTCTCCACACGTCTTTGGATACTAAAAGATCAATATGGCTAATACTATAAATTCATCTTCATGCATGCATGATTATATCGCGTAATATGGACGTATACGAAGAAGATATATTGCGTAAACATGTATACAATCTATTCTATAATTCATACCTCTCCATTGTTCACAGTTCTGATATCATTGAAAATCTTTGTGATCATGTTTACATCATAGCAAAGGTAATAACCATTACAGGTTACATGAATACCATACCTAACGAATCAGGAACGAGTTTATACATAAACATTGATTAGGATTTGGTTTTCGTACAAAGTGAAAGAACTACGATATCAAATATACGTACTTGTTGAAAATATATTCAAGTTGTTGTGTCAGAGTTATTCCATTCTGCGCGAGATAACAGGCCAATTCCGCCAATACTACGCATGCGCTGATACCATCTTTGTCTAAGACGTTTGTACCACACATGAAACCTTGAAGATAGAATGGAATTACTCACCAATTAACATATCGATTTTTTTATAAGTTATTTCGAACAAAAATAAAATCTAAAAGGCAAAAATGCATAAGGACTTTTATATGAGGAGATAGCTTGTCAACACACCAATGGCTTCTTCGAATGAAAACAGAACAACCTTCCCTTCTTTCTGGAAATCAACAGCACGGTTTGCTATCCATTTAAATCCGGTCAACGTCTCCTAATGCAAACAAATAAACGAAAAATAGGAGCTAGTAAAATCTGCAGTCTCTCGGTGCATTTTTTTCTGTTAGTATTTCAGCATTATTATAATTAAATCAATACAAAGCCATACGTCATAATGGAATCCCTCTGCTTTTGCCATCGTTTTTAGTATCTGTGACGAAACCGTCGTGGCAACCATGCTAACCTTTTCACCTGAAATCAGTGAACTTAAATTACATGGTCTAAGTGCATGGAAAAGCATATCTTTATATACCGCTATACTTTAGTTCATAGATGTAAGTAGCTACTGTAAATTCAAGGGAGAATTGTCAAATTTTGCTTTCAAGTATCGATTATTAAGGCGGATTACTTAAAGGGAAATAGCAATATATTTTTTTATTTTCTCATTTAAAAGAACTTTGAAAACTGTATTTAATTCTCTTTTACCGTTTTTTTATATGTTGCTTACTTCTACAAATATTTTGATCGAAAGGAATGAAATATCCGCCATCTTGGATAATTTTTTATCTCATTAACGGTAGTTTTAGTGACGTCACAACAGGGGTTAGCCATATAAAAGTATTCGTTGCTGGCCAAATATTGATTGGTAGATGTTTTAAAGGTGTTGAGTGATCTTGATATTTCGAAGAGCATACAGAGTATAGTTTTGAGTGCAAAATGATTGGTGGTTGTCGAGATAGAAATATTGCGTGGCCCATGTTGTGACGTAACTGTATATCTACAAAAATCCAAGATGGCGGGTACTTCATTCTTTTCGATCAAAATATTTGTAGAAGTAAGCAAGATATAAAAAAACGGTAAAAGAGAATTAAATATAGTTTTCAAAGCTCTTTCAAATAAGAAAATAAACAAACATATTGCCATTTTCCTTTAAGGCGGATTTCCATGCACTCAGTGCAAAATGTCGCGAGATCAATTTTTTCGATTGTCTTTTTCTAAATACAGACACTGCAGTAGAACTATATAATCTCATTAGATGCTGGTTGATTTAACACATTGAAAAAAGAATGCGATCGCAAAGGATCGATCGCGCGACATTTTGAACTAAGGCCCTGTCTACACGATGCCGGAAGAATTTGAAAACGCAAAAATATTTCTCCGTTAAAACGTCCACACGTAAACACAAAAACGATCCAAAAACGCTAAAGTTATTTGATCCCGCAATACACCTGCATGTTTTCCACCCGCGTATCACAATTTGGATGTCGAATTTAAAACAAAAATCTACCAAATCCAAGGTACAAAACAAAGAATGAGCACTGTTTGGACACACGACAAGCCTTAATATTGCTATTGAGTATCTATTAAATACATGTCGTGTATAAAAAATTGTGTATAACTATACTCCGACTTTACTCCGACATTTTGGACATGTTTTTCGTGTAAAATACTTCCGCAAAGGATTATACGTGACGTCATCATTTTCAAATTTATCCGGCAAAGCCGTCCACACGTATCCGCTCAGCCGTTTTCAAATTCTTCCACTCTGGAGAGCGTTTTCAGATTCTTCCGGCGGTGTCATATTCTGCGTTTTCTGGCACGCGTGATATCGGCGTCGGATATTCAACATGTTGAATAATTCTGTGCACGAGTGAACATTTCCTCACAGTGTGCTATCGGCTCAGGAGTTGGAGCGAATGCGCGTGTGTTCTTTTCATATTTTGAATTATTTTCACAACCCAAGTGGGCGCAAAATAACTCAATATTTGCCGAATCAGTACTGGAAATCAAATTAGCGGATTTTTGGCCCGATTATGCCTGTCTATACGAGGTAAGGTGTCCTGAGTGACCTGTTAACTCGTGCACAAAATTATTCAACATGTTGCCAAGGTGAGGAGAGTTTTACGACGGAAAGAATAGTATATATAGAAATCCAAGTTATCCAACCTGGTATATCATTTGGATGACTTTTTTTATGACACTCCATGAGCCACCATCCTAGCAAGGTTCCAATCTCATTACCAGACAAAATCTTCCACGAATCGCTGTTATGAACGACCATACAACAGAAATACAATAATGAGAAGAAACGTTTATTCAAATTCAAAGTTCTAGTGTTTGCAATTTCATACTTTGTTTGTTTTTCTGCAGCACCCAAACGATCTGCGTCGGGATCATTAGCTAATATCAGAGTACTGCCATTCTCGTTCGCAGTTTTCACTGCCAAATCCTGTGAAGGCAAATAGACAACAGTTTGTTTTAGGGTGAACGTTACGACATTTTCTGCATCTCACTCGATCATTGGAAGGGAAGATATTTTGATATAGGAAAGGAAACCTACAAATATTTTACCGTTGCCCTGATGAAGGTTCAGATTATCAGGCAAGTGCATGGCTACGCAATAATAAATTTGCACAGTGTGCCCCTATACCGGTGATTATATTCCATGCAAAAGTACAATAATCTATCAATTATCGTTATATACACGCACTTATTTAACAGACGGCTGATTTGTAATACTATATAATATAGGTTATTCAGAAATCGTACCAGAACACTCTTTCCTTCTTCTGGATTTGGATACTTCACAGTGCTAAACTCTGGATCAGGATCAATCTGAATATTCAAAAATAACTATATAAGGGACCCTCTACTCGCAATAATGGCTCAGCGTCTCTAGCAAGAACACACGCCGTTTTAAGATGACCACGAAAAAGGGCGATACGGCAAATGTTAAAATGTATACAAATTTAAAAAACCCTTCACAATTTACGTCAACTGCAGCTTCGTTTCAAGGTTCTTCAAAAAGTGAGGAAAGCACTATAAGCGTCCCTTTAAATTTAGCCTATACAGGGTTCAGAGAGCATCAACAAAGTTTGTTTGTTCTTTTATTAAACGTTTGACATACCAAAAAACAAGCATGCATGCACATACATATTACATGAATTTATCATCTTATCACTTAATTATAAATTACCCACTTCATATACATGTTTTCAAATAGGCATTTTTTTTCCTTTCTGACAACTCTACACAAAACTAGACAGTCATCTGCATGCATGACTTTTTCCCGACTACTGAAAAGAATGCTTGTCCATCCGCAGTGGTTGATTTTACTGCTCGATGAAACAATTCCATTTTAATATCTTCGATCCCCGCATCCTTCAACGCTTCTTCAATCATTCGTTGTGTCACACCAAAGTGGGAAAATCTCGCGTCGCCAACCGTGTAGAAAGTTTCATTCACTACGCCGAACATGATAAGATAGCCATTGGGTTTTAGGAACTTGCAAAGCTTTGCCATGGTGCTCTTGTACTGTTGTTCTGAGCTTGCAACTACTTCTACACACAAGCTGGTTGACAGGACGTCGAAAGGTTTACCGACGTCAATGGACTCGAGATCCACAATCGGATTTTGGTTAACATCGCAAGAAACAACCGATTGTACTTTTTGTTTCATGTCTTTCTCGCGCTCGGAAATTGCCTCGGGGTTGTTGTCTCCTTCGAGATCATGGACAACATATTTTATCAAAGGCGACCAGTCAAGAAGCTCGGTATCACCAGCCAACCACGAGAGGACGCTTCTTCGGTTACATTCGAGGTATTCTGAGAATACGATGCGATCAACTTTGGGAGAAGCGCTTATAAGATTCCTGACGACAGGTCCGCCCCCGAACTCGAGACAGCGAATATTCGAGGATTCTTTTGACGACTCTGGCTTAAAATTGGACCAAAACTTATGAAAGGTTTTCATGCGAAACTCCAGTAAACTTTTGTCGTCACTGGTCAGATCAAAAATTTTGCTTTCCAACACCAAGTAGGCATTGTTATCAAACGCTGTAAGGTAGTCTGCCATGTTTCGATTAAAACAGTCGTTCACATAATGGATTCTTCTGCTTACTGCACATGGTATTATAGACCTTTTTGTACGCAGAATTTTGGTTCTGCGTGGAGTGATTTTATTGGCTGACTGGAGAATATTGTCGCCGACGGTCTTTGTCATCACTGTGTTGTCATTGATCATTGACGAATGAAGTGCTTTTTTATGTTGAATAAAATTTCTTTGTCATCGGCCATAATACAGACATCGGCCATTTAACAAGTCTGATAACCATTTATAAACAAAAAATTTCTACTGCCCTTAGCCAAGGAAGATGTTAAAGATGCTTTCAAACAATGTTGAACTGAAAGTAACCTTGACCTAAGCAACATGCGATACTGTACGAATGAAAAGTATTTGAGGACTACGGCTTATTTCACTGTTTACGGATTAGAACAGACTTAAGAGGCTGTCCGCGTAAGAACCAACCACTCGAATTTTTGTGCAAAGCAGATTTCGTTTAAAATTTCTGTGGTAGACATTCTTGATAAAAAAATGACAATCGTTTTACTATATTGTAAATTTATGTCACCAAAATCAAGTACAAAATCAACAAAAATATTTTAGGTATATTTAGGTACTACAGATACAGTACTGTCCAGAAATAACCTAACAAAAACCGCGGTTAACCGAGGTCAGACCGAACCCCGAGGTCGAACCGCCGTGAGACGGAGGTTAAACCTCGGCCTAACAGACATTTCTTAAGAGTTTTTCGATTTGGTTATCGTGTTGTCGTTCTCAGCTGTTCATAACATTTCGTTCGGAAGCGGGCGGTCACTGCGAAGGTATTTTTCCCGTTGCGGTCGTTTGCGGTTTCTATCGGTCGACCACAACCGAACCACAACCTAACCGCAACGATAGGTTATTTCTGGACAATACCAGTACTGTATATAGCGTAGCTAAGCCCCAAAACGCGTAAACCTGATACGTAAATTTTAAAGCATTATTTAGTGGATTTCATTGTTTTTATAGTTTATGCATAAACACAGAAATATTTTCATTGCTGGAACAGATAATCAGACTTGTTACGACAAGCTTTGCAATAGATCTTTTTTCTGATCCCTTTATTTAAAATGAATTTCAAAATTGGTGGAGAACCTCTTTTAACATGGCTCGTGGAGTTTGTCATCTCTCCTCATCTCACACAAACAGTAGATGTCGAAATAGATTGGGTGGTTGGGGCAGAATTTTGCCGATATTTCATGAAGTGATTTTTCCCTCTCTGATTGTTGTTCTTCAGCATGCACATGCAATATCAAGTTCGACTTCCTCACTTGATTGTTTTCGCCGCTTTGATGCGAGTCGTGGGAAATACCTTGCACTTGCGTCTTCGTCAGCCATTCTTTTCTGTTGAAAATTCTGCAGCCGTTTGGATTTCTGGCTGTCCGCATATCTTCAGCGACTTGAGAAGCATCTGCTTTGCGGCCTGTTTTCTCTCCAAGATCGAATTTAGCAGCGAGATATTCCTCAACTTTAGCGAGAACCTTACTCCAGCTGTTCGTGGTTTATATAGAGCCCATCCCCCATCAAGTTTTTCTGTACAAGACCTTCTTGTCTCTCCATGCAGCTCCACTGTAGTGCTGGTTTGACCGGCATGGGAGGAAACATCTCTAATATCATTCTTGCTCACGGTAAAGAGCTGCATCGCCCATTCTTCTCTCAGCTGGACGTATAAATTACGATTCAATTGCGAAGTCTTGCCTGTGTGACCTCCGAGTTCCATGTGACATCCCTTATACATTTTTTGACAGCCAGGTTTACAACATGAAAATTGTCCTCCTTTCTGCCCTCATCTTCACGTTTATCCGATGAATTGTAAAGAAGAGCCTTTTGAAACGGAAAGAAATCAATGTTCACAGTAAGATTTGTACGACTTTGGTTCTTTACAATAAGATCTTCGTATGATATTACCTTCCCATTCCCCATCCCATATACTTTCCAACTTGACACCATCACTTTCGAACTTGAAATTATGATATTGACTAAAGTTGTCTTTGTTGAACAGACGTAGTTAGATAGGGCCGTGTATACATATCCTTATAGCAGTAAGAATATCATGTTATTCATTGCAGTATCTTCTAATACATAATTTCATTGGACAGAGAATTCTGTCGCAGACGTCTTTTCCGTACTGCGGTTCTGAATATAGTCATACTGCATGTGTCATGATTACCTATGCCAACATCTTGCGCGATATCTCTAATAGCAGCGATATGGTAGTTGGTGTGGTAACACTCAGCTTAGTCAGATCTGAGATGAACACTGGTGACATATGGCAGGTCAGTCTTGATGGTCTTTAGTGTATTTTCAACGATTGAGCAGACAGCGAACCAGTCCTAAGGGCAAGAGTCGAAGAGGTGAGCATAGAACTTCAATTCCAGATTGCCTGAAGCTTTATCTAACGAGATAACAGTGGAAATGTGCCAACTCAGACCACGCATTAAGCGAACCAGTTCGATTGTCTCTCTCTGTACCTGAGCTGCAAAAATTTCATCACCCAATCCATTATTATCAGGCCGGGCTTTTTGGCTTTTTCTTGGTGCATCGAGCGAAGAATATGTGTTTTCCAAAGTAATATGTCTGATTCTGCATGATCGAAATCATAAATAAGATCATCTCTTTGGTCGTTGGAATTACCTGGAATCTCTTTCCCCACCAGGAATTACCCTGAATCTCTTTTCCCACTTCCGAGAGGACTAGCTTAAGGTCTTCGCACTCACTGCATGATTCTGTGTGTTTGTTAGAGCAGGTTTGACGAAAATCGGGATCAGTTGCATCACTGAGTGCAAACTGACGACAATGATCTGCGCAACTGGCATGCCCGTCTTTGCAGTGTACCCTATAGTCGGTCTTTAGATACCTGTTAGCGCTTCTAAGTCTTTTTTGCACGCGCAAGTGTTTACCATAGAAATAATATATATATATATATATATATATATATATATATATATATTATTTATATCTATTATTTCTATGATGTTATACTACAGCCACGTGAGCGTGTATTTAGAAATTCAAATTATCGTCATATAAAAAATTAATGGGGGTTTTCGTAATTTGGTCAAAATTCTTTCTTTTTCTCCGAACCACCCTGTACTGAGCACTAAAAGCACACGCTTGCGTGTTCTCGCGTACCGGGAATTATGCTTGCGCGGACTTGCGTTAGGTCTCTCCTCTATGGTTAGGTGGCATCACACTCTCAAAAAATTTCGGACGCCAAATGCAAAGAGTGCAGCTCTGGTACAATGTCTATTCTGTGATAGAATGTCACGAAATTTTTTCTTCTACCATTTTTTATACGCGCGGCATAGTCAGACACCGGGATGAAGTGAGACTCGACACTATGCCTATTTTACATAAATTAAAACTTCTAATGATATTAGTCTTATTTTTCACACAATGGTAGTTATGACGTTCCTTTTCCCATCGTATGTGTCAAATGAATAGTGTTTTATTATGATTCCTCCCTCACTTTTTCTCAAAAACAAGAGTGTTTTCTTAGAGGCATCGTATTATTCCCTACCCCGACTCAGGGCAGAAGATAATACGACGTGTTCCTGAGCCCTGTAATATTTGGTTTGGGAGGTGCTTTTTTAGCCTTTCTATATAGAAGGTCTAATAAAATTTTCGCGTTGCCCAAACATGGCGGGTCCTATGTCAGTCGACTGAACAATTTTTCGGCGCCGTGCCTGATTGATTATATATATACCATTCACCTGCTCAACAACTGGGACAAAAGAATGAAGGCCAAAAGCATTGAAAGCCATTTCCGCGTACTCGTAGCCAACACCATGAACTGGTGTGTAGGTTATTTTAAGTTTGCTTGACGCCATTACGTCCCTACCAAAAAATAGTACATTATTAAAAACAAGTTAGGATGATGTCATAGCGCATTAATTCCTTTATATTCTACCTGTTCTCGTTTAAAGTAGGTACTGCGGAATCGCGGTTCCACAAACCCACGTTTTTTTAGAACAATATTGCGCATACCTGTAGTGGCAGAGTTGTTGTAAATCCTCGTAGTAAAGTTTTGACACGTCGTTTAACGGGTCTGTTCTTTGTGGAGAAGTTTTTACCAAATCCGTATTCCAAGAAGATTGCCAAGGCTCCAGATTTTTTTCTATGCAGTCCGATATATGTTTATCATGAGGAGACTTTATCTGAAAAGTAAGAAAGTACATGCAGCTCAAAAAATGAGCGTGAAGAAAACTCTTTACTTGAAGGAACTTACTTGGGCCCCATTATCAAGGTAAACCTACAAACAAACAAAAAATGGTTGAGAAACTTAATTAATTTGGTCATACTGTGTGTTTTGCCAAAGCAAAGTAAAGAAAGCTCCGTTCTAGCTATTATATCTTAAAAGCTCGGAAATTTAACATCCACATTTAATACCAATCTTAAGCTCTCTAATATGTTTACTATTACTGAGATGAAAACATGCACTGACATGATCAGTACCTTATAACCATTGTATTCTTTAGGATTATGGGATGCAGTCACCATAACACCAGCTGCACAATTAAATTTCTTTACTGTATATGGCTAAAAATGAATTTAAATTAATATGCATTAAGTAAATACTGCAAATGAATCTGATCCAGACTAAACCATGCACTTCACAGTAATTTGCAAGGAAATATATAATTACCACAAAAGGAGTAGGAACTATTTTGCTAAACAAATACACTTGAATTCCTTGACTCAAGAAAACTGCTGCAGTAAGACAAGCCAATCTGTTTCAGAGACAAATCAGAATTATAATCTAATCCTTTAAATGCATGTCTTCACAGGTTTTACAAATTGAAGAAAAAGCCATAACCTTTCACTGTTATGTCTTGCATCATATCCAATAACAATCCCCATCTTTTTCACATTTGGAAACATGCTCTCCAGATATCTACATAATCCCTAAAATCATAACAAATCTTGCTTGGCAGAAAATTCTGTACTCTTATAACTGTATTCAGTGTACAAAACTACATAAAGTTGCAAGCACTATTCTAATATATCTTTAGTCAGCTTTTCTAATTATGCTTTTAATTATTATTTTTCTATACCTGCGAAGCCTGGATAACAGTCAAATCGTTGAGCAATGAAAACCCAGCACCCATTTTTGCTCGCAGCCCTAAAATTCAAACGCATTTGAGCATGGTTAATATGCATGCAACATGGAACAATTTTCAGTCAATAATCCGTTTTTATTGTTCATTGGTGATATAACTTGATGGTATCATATATATAGTAGATTGAAACGTCAAATTGGCATACCACATTTGATGTCACAAATATTTCAAGCTACATATATTTGATCATCTTACCAGCAGTTCCAAATGCAATTCTTTGTTTGAATCTTGAGTAAAGTTCATTGTGGTTCTTATCATTTATAAGTTGTTTTACCTCCTTTATTGTCTCTTCATTCTAAATGAAAGTTCAAATGATAATTAGTATAAGAATTGGGCATTGTTTTCTCAACAAGAAAAATGATTCACAAGTCACAACACAATGTTCATCCAGTAACATATAACATGTATGGTGCGCATGTTGAGAAGCGTGTTGCTATAACTGTATAGAAACATAGGACTTTTCCTGCCAAACTTGACAAGTGAAGTAAATCAAAATCTTTTTATGTTGTTATATTATAAAAGAAATAGAAACATTTTTTCTTGTGTTTTTATCTGATTATTTCTCATTCTCCCAAATCCCAGTTGTGTTTCTATAACTCTATAGATAATAAACTACCCAATAAACTTTTTATGACATTTGCATCCCATGTTTGAAGTCATCATGCTAAAGTTCTACTGTACAAAGTATTTTAGAACTGTTTTTTAGGCCGAAACACTGTATGTGTTCTTTCATATTGTGCAATGGACTCAGAAGTTATTAAAGCTGGTCAGTAAACATGATTTTATACCAACTGTGACTCTCTATAGACTCTTGTCACTTCAGCAATTATTGTTTATAAACTTATTAAATAATTGTGCAAACAAGGTGTTTAAAGATGAGATTAAATAGTTAATGAAACAAGGAAAAATATTGTCTTGCACTATAATAATATTATACTGATATTTTTTAAAATTTAATAAAATTTATTAAATACAATAGAGGAGCATTGAGTAATGGTCCATGATGTAATTGTTATACAAAGTTATATGCTTTTATTGATTGATAAAAGGGTGATTGTGAAATGGGAATAGAGTTTGCAATTGGTTACTTCCACAGCAAACTATAGGAATAGTCTTTCAACCAATCCCTAACATCGTCATATCACTCATATGTAGAAACTCCAATAGAATATAGGTTTGCATTGCTACATTCGAAATTGACACCATTTCAACCCAATAAACCAATCGACTCGTCATTTGACAACGTGAATTTATTAAACTCTGACATAAGATTTTCTACCTTATCCAGTCGTAGCCATTCTGCAATTTTCTTATCAATTTCTGCATTCCCAGTGATCTCCTTTGAAGGTGCATTGGAATTATTTCCGTCCATTGCATCCAGTTCCAGTCTGTGCTAAAGTTCTGTCCAAACGTGAATCCACCTAAAACCTTCTCCCACCTCAGGCACCTCTGTACAACAGTTGTACATCCAGTGTCTACATCACTCACAGTATTCTTTAATTCCTAGCGGGACATTCAGGGTCGTTTGGGGTGAATATAAGCATAGATGTGAATAGAAAGAATAAAAATATGGCGTATTTACAATCGTATTTTAATGTAAACCTGATCTGTATTTTTATGCTGACAGTCTTTGAAATTAAGGTTTTTGGTAAGTATATTCAACGTACATCGTAATTCACCTGAAGTTCTGTGATAATGTTGTTCTACAGTGCTATTCTTTCTCGTGTTTTCCCCCAAGTGTTTTCAATGAAAAAGTCAAAGTGAATTTTCATTTAGCTCTGTCAGTCTGTCACCAGCTTTCAATTCCGGCTAAAAGAGTTTTCTTATTTTGTTAAATAAAGCAATAAGGTGAAATTAAAGTCCCAAGCTAATTGTTCCTTGTTGTATTATAATTTTTTCAAACTTATCTCGGTATTGATATGATTTAATAAGACATTTTACTTTTTTTATGGCCTGTCAAATATAAAAATGTCTACTATATTATTATATAAATCTGTCACAATCCTGACAGGCCGTGAATACCACACAGAAAGCCATCTCCATATTTTTTGTGTAAGCACTATTTGTCATGTGTAAATTCATCCCTATCTTTATTTACTGTATATCCAATATACATTCTTAGGAGATAAAATTGAGGAAAGTATATACAGAAAGATCAGTGGCATTTCACCTTGTGTAACACTACTTAATGCAACACATCAAATTGGTTGTACATGTGAGTATTGTTAATTCAGTTGGTATATTATGTTTTATAATAATGAGAGAAGTATTATCCTCATGCAATATAGGGTCCATTCATTGATTTTTTGTCCATTCATTGATTTCTTTAAACTTTTTTTAGCAAAACGTAAAGGAAATGTTGGTGTAGTGCATTATATTGATTCTGATGAACAGTTTAAGTGGTTATTAAATAAAGGCAATCATGCTCCATACATCCCTTTATTCACTGCAGAATTATTTACAGAGTAAGGGGAATTATATTTTTCAAAAATGTCATGCAATTATTAATTCATGCTTGGTCATGTAATTATTTTGATTATTTGTTTGATATGCCTTGAAATACAGTGCCTTTTTTAGTCTCAAATGTAGCCTGCTTCTTATTAGAGAAAATATATTCATAAAAAGAACAGAATTTATTATTATATTAGCTAAAATTGGTAAAAAGTCAGGCAGTTTGAAAGCTGGGCAATTTTTGTTGAAATAATTACATCTCTAAAAATTCTTAGACCCTGTTCCTCTGGAAAAGGTTAAGTTTTCCAGAACAAATTAAGGAAAACAACATTTTCTAAAATACTGTGTATTCCTTGCAGTGATCGATTGAAGCAATTAATAAATGCTGATAAAGTTTCTGGAGCATTAGTTTTATTTGATAGACAGCAAGAAATTAATGGCACCAAACCTCCAAGCTCAGGTACATAGTACCAGTATTATATAACTTTTATGCCATAATTCAGCACAATATAAGCATAATTTATGGTAGAATTGTTGCTGTTGTATATCAGTATATGTATTCAGTTATTATTGCATGATCTAGATATGTTATGCTTGTGTACATTAGAGTTCTTGTTATTTAGGTTTTTCTCCAGCAAATCCATGCCCAAATGAGAATTTTGGTGAGTTTTTTTCACATGTTAAACACAGATTTTGATAAGTTTTTTCTTGGCAGTACTGTACAGTGCAGATATCCACAGTGCAGACTGTGCGGCATCCTCAAGGACAAATCTCTTTCCTAGCCAATATAAGGGACTGTACAACAGTACTGTATAACAGTATTTCTACATTTCCGTTGTTTTGTGCTATTCAACTGTCTTTGTATCCCCATGTCAATCGGGTTACTGTATGATCATGGCTGTACTAACCATTAATATTTGCCTAGGTCTCTATGGCAGTGAAGATGAGTATAGTTGCCATAAGAATGGAAGTAAATCAATTGTTTGGAATGATAATGTATGACTGTGTGTTTAAGCACAACTTATTGAATGCTTTTAGTTTATTGTACAACAGACAGCCCTATAACTTACATGTACTCATTCCAGGGTTCAGACATGTCGTATAAAAGTTATGATGTACCTGTGTTTGCTTTATACAAAGAAAATGAAATTGATTTTCTGATAAAGGTTAGTAAATCGGTTATTACTCACAGGAAAACAGTCAAGATATTGTTCAAAGCTTTTGCTAACCAGTCACTAATTCACTGATCAACAAGCATTTTGTTGCTTTGCCATTTACCAGCTGTTATTTTGAGCTCTGTCGAATTGTATGCGGAAAGAGTATTTCAATTCCGACTATTTTAACATGCAGTTGCTTGCAACTTGCATGAGGTTATCCGTTATCTTGAAAGTATCTACATACTGTTTGGCTTGTAAAATTGTGAAACTAACTTTATGGTAATTACGTGGGTTATATAGTGGGTTATATAGTGGGTTATATATTCAGCACAGTCCTCTATGGTTTTACGCTGTTACAATAACGTCTAAAGCACGAGATATTAATACTATTTGCGTGTTTACTGGTTCCATCTATGACCGACTCTGCTCGCTCCTGACGTCACTGACGTTTTTGTAGTGTTACAAAGATCATAACAAGCCTTCGGTGAATGGTGAAAACCCTGACTATCCACTATGTGGGGTGGAGTTATTAAGTTTCATGTTTGCTGCAAAAGATACGCCCACCTGCATGAGAAAAAATAATGCGCCAACATTTACCAAAAGTAAGTAATCTTGCCTTTGCCAGCTTTTACACGAGGCACCTTTTTAGGACATCTTAACTACCGAATACTGTACTAACGTACAGTAATTGCATAAAAACGTATTAACTACCGAATACTAACGTACAGTACAGGTATGCTATAGTAACAACGTATTAACTGCCAAATCAATAAAGGTTAAAATTCTCTTAACACAATAAGTGCAATTAGATTGTACCATTCATCTCTAGCCGCGTTTTGTGATGCTTTGGGAGATGAGAATATTTGGGGAACATTATTTCCATTGATTACGCAAAACGATATTGTTCTTGCAACGGCTAAGGTTTGTGGCGACATTAGTTTTTAGTGAAATTCGGGAATTTAATTTTCAGAGTTAAATCTTCTATATTTCGTATGCATTGCCAGTTTAGTGTTTTTTGTCCAATCAAGTGACGAGTTTTCTTGCATGATTGTTCTTCAGCTCGACAGTACGGCGTTTTTCCACGATATTGCTCCAGGTGCAGATAATGACGTCACTGGAATAGTTGTATTACTTGCAGCAGCTGAGGTTCTTGGTGATTTGAAGAGGAACGTGAGTTGGCATAACTTAATTAATAACTTAATTAGTTATATTTAATGTTTTATTAAACGGGAGAAAGATATTCATGTACATACAGTATTATGTGGAAATTCATTTAACACTTACACGAAATCTCAAGCACAGACTTGCATTCTAACCTGCATGTAAACAGGCCTTTAAATGACCTACGTCTACGACCTATAGCAGGCAGTCAGGCAATATTATATAAATCGTAGGAACAAGTTTGTCATAATTGTAAGGGATGAAACTTGGGAGTGAACACGATAATAATAACTGCATCCCTGGGTATACGAGCTTTTCATAATTCATGAGAGTGAAACTCCTTGATTATCGAAAGAGGGTGTTGAAACCGGTTCCGGTCTTTTTTTCTAGAATGTTGCCAGCCAGCCCAAGGGAAACCAAAAACATATAATGTTTTCATTTTTCCATGGAGTACGTATATTATACCATTAATATTGATACATATGTTCATGCCTACTTTTTTTCTAATAATCCCTAGTATAATAGGTGGTATTATATAATTATAAGGGGCTAAATATCTCCGAACGTATTTTTTGGTCATTTTCCTTGCTGCCAGTTCTTAGCGAGCCAAGAATAACGTCCATGCAGTTTTACACTGTCAAAGTTTTTGCAATCACGGTGATGATTTTGCGTTGGTAAATACCCAGTTTCAAAGGATTTGCCGGAAATATTTCAGGCAACTAAAACAACTGCCACTGAATTTTCACACCAAAGCCTCGTTATAACTTTTATAAGAGGGATCTATACGCAATGGTACAACCAATTCTGAGGGCATTATTTTTTTTAAATATGTATTTTTAGTAAACATTTAGTGAATTGTCGGCATGTTTAGTTTCATGCACGGGTTCACTGTTTTACTCTACTAAATGTTGTCTTGCAGGAAGCATGGGACTATATTGGTTCGTCAAGAATGGTTTATGATATGATAAATGATGCATTTCCGTGTTACGATGAGGTGCAGTAACTGTCGTTTTTATTCAATATTTATATTAGGTATACTGGCTTCTATAACATTCCGTATGTGCGTTCATATTAATTAATTAAGAAATGGTCGCTTCATATATATGAATCATGTCTTAAACTCTTCAAATATAGAGCCCCTCGTGGTGTTTTTCTTTCTTTAGACAAAATGTGTTTTGAAGCACGTTGGTCTTTCAAACATATCAGATTATCTTGAACTGAACCAAGTTGGGCTAATGGATACACTTTGGGCACACAGAGATCCAAAGTCGGACAGTCATGTAAGATTGGTATTCAAACTCTGTTTAAATTATAAATACTCTGTATGCCTTAATCATACCGTAACTCTTCTTATTGCACCTGTCAAACCTTGCCCGAACCATGTCCATAACTCTAACTCTAATCCATCTTCGAAACTTATACATGTTGTAATCCTGGCCTTTATCTGAATCCAAAGTAAACTATCTCTTGTAAGACTGGGAGAGCCCGGAGCGCGGGATATAATTATCTTTGCCCTTCATGAAATTTCATCACTTCATTTTGATTCTGGTTTGACCAAGATAATGTCATAGCTAGGTTCCATACAATTTTACAGGTCTAAAGACGTTACGATTCTCTTATTGACGAAACACAATGCAAAAATAAATACGCGATTACTCCTTTTCTAGACGAAAAATATTTTTAAAACATTATCAAAATTTGGTGCTTCTGTGAATCTCACAATCAAAGACCCATCTGACGTAGAATTACAACCCCTTCCGCCTGCGTCTTTTCAAAGTTTCCTGAAAGAAAAACGAGATATTTCGGGATTAGTTATCACTGACCACAATGCATCGTTTACAAACAAGTAAGTGCCTTGATGCATGATAAAACTACTGCATGTAATCGATGAAAAATCTTCTGTAATCTTCCCATGCATGCATACACGAGCTTTATTATTCATGTCTTCGTATGAAAATATATTGACAAAAAAGTATAAGGGAAAGTACACTGCTTTCATGCAAGCGGATGTGGTAGGATAACAATCTCATTTATTTTCTGTAGATTTTATAACAGTCGTTTTGATGATATAGTCTCCCAAAATTTCGACCTGCAATATCGTGACTCAAGTATTGTTCAAGTCAGTTTTTTTAACATAATTTCACATAAAAGTATGATACATATACTATTTAATTCTCTTGCACTAAATGTCTCCCAACATTTCCCTATTACTATACCTACGCACTCATCATGCTCATATACAACGTACACATGCCGAGAAAGAATTTTTAAAATCAATTTACTTACTTATTTTTTTCCACAGCATCTGACGAGGCTGTCTACCACAGTCGCAAAGACTTTGTATAATCTGGCATACAACGAGACGAAGGAAGATATGAAAGCGAATGAACAGACAGTGAGTATATTGTGATACATTCAGTGCTTTTGAAATTACGACCAATCAATTGCATGATGTAAAACAACCAGTTTAAAGTTTATAAAGTCCTTCACTTGAAGTTACTGTACCACTATACCACTGTGTTCTGTCGAGCTAATTAAAGAATTTGGATTGCGCATGTGTTAAAAAAGTTGATAGTTAATTAATAATACATGCAGAAAACTAAATACTGACAGTAATCAACATTGCCGTCAAAAATTCTCACTTGCACCAATTTCCTCACTTGCACCAACGATTTAAACTGACGATGTTAGTACGAACACTGACTTGACAATATTTTTGCTCTAATTTCGTTCGGCCATTTATAACATACTGCCAAGAAACGCACATTACATATAATTAATTATATTGCACGAGACATACGGAAAATTGAACACCGTTTCATTGCTTATGTTAATTTAGGTACACGATTTGCTGCATTGCCTTCTCATCACACAAAACTGTTCTCTTTTCCAAAAAGTCGTAACTGAAAAAAAAGCTAAAAACCTTGGTAAGAATTCTGTTAAGAATTTATTGAAATACTCACCAATTTCCTGTAATGGTTTATATTCCTTCCAGAGAATTTATACAACTTACTGTACTTGCATCCTTTTCTAACCTTTGTGTGTTTTCTGATGAATTTTTTTGCTTTTATTTTTCTTTACAGCCTCACACCACGGTCCAATGAATCGCTACGTTGGACCATACGAGAAACAAGGTTTCCCCTCTGGTATTTCTAGAATAACAAAATATCTGTTGGCTTACTTCACTCGCATTCCCATGAATCTAACTACTTGTGAATCTGAGACGGGCGATGTAAGCTGTCATTTTCACTTCTACTTATAATACAATTCGACTCTTTTTATAGTGTTACTTCCTGAAATTATATTCCTCGCATATATGAATTTCTTTTTACGATATGAATTTCGTCTTTCGGGAAAGTGACGTCAACGAAAACTCGCTGGACGTTGCAAGATCCAGCTTAGCTTAGTACTCGTAATAGTAAGGGCTTTTTAGGGACCACTGAGCTAGGTTAGAAACTAGATATCTAAAACAATATTTATTTTTGGACAGGTGAATATCTTTGTGTACGAGCCTAACAATGATTCATGCATCGGGGCACATGTATACTCATCGCCAGCAAAGTCTCCAGCATTCGAGAATGAAGATTATGACTCAACCAAGTACTCAACATGGACTGAAAGCAGGTAGGATTTTACATCAGCCTTCGTTTTTGAGGTAGAAATTTTTTTTCTTTTCCAAACAGCTCGCGAAGAATAGTTGAATAGCCCATACAATTTATACTTGAATTTTGTTTTTAAAAAAATCGAAAAAGCGAATCATGAAAGAAATAAAAATTGATTTATTGATATAAAACGTATTTATAGTTTAACTTTTCTATAAAGTTTTTCAACTTTGACATTTTTTATTATATCTCCTCCTATAATTCAAAGTAAAGTGGGAAATGTGTTATTTTGTGACATGTCGGCTGGGGAATACAATTGGTACAATCATGTCGACGGGGGAATACAATTGGTACAATCCATGCATGTACGTGAAAAATATTTTAATTTTCTGAAATCAATTTGTAGGTGGGGAAGTGATACAGGAATACGGATGTTTTTAATTGCAGATCCAACTCAAGAGGTATTTTTTTATTTCACACTTGTGAAGTTTCTATCGTACATTATGAAAGAGTAGGGCATATGAGAATACGGACTTTTATGCAAGCCCGGGATCTCGCCTTTGACAAGCAAAATCAAAGGAAGACGGGATGAATCAGTTTCCATATCCATACCAGAACACGCTATTCCGCATGGGGGGATTTGGGGTAGTACAAGTTTAAGTTTTCAAAAAAAGCAAAATAAAAGTGATTACCACCGACAATAGACATCGCTGATTTTCCAAGTTTGTCGAATTTCCGACAATATGTATTATGTATTTCCGACAATATGTATATAGTACACTTTATATGTGAATTATTAGGCTACCGAAAAACATTCATTTTGCAAAAATGCCTAATTTTAACTATTTTTCGCATTACAAAGGAAAAACTAGAGCTCTTAAAAGATTAATTAGAAAAAAATGCGCATGCATGGGATTATACTGTACATGTGGAATGCCATTCGAGAAGAAGTACAAAAGATTAGCTGTAACGCCGTTTTCTAGCCTTACGCGTATGTACATTATGCATATAGAATGTGCGCTTATAGAATGACTGTAATTCATATCCTTTTAGGCCATAACACTCGCCGTTGGAATAGTGCTCACTTTTATCGCACTGGTAGTGACCGTTTTTATGTACAGAAAGGCTGAGCAGTTATTCTCACCGGATGATCGTGTTTTAATGATCAACAACGACTCTATGTAATAATGGAACAGTGGTTTGTCATGGATTATGATACTCAAACCAATGTTGCGCCCCTTTGTAGTTGCATGGGGTCGATTACCGCTCAATGTATGATCTATGCATACACGATTTGTACATCTCGTGAACTTTTCGTGTACAAAAGAAATAGACAAAATAGTTCGAAGACGATAAGACGTACAAAGAAAATAAACCTTAGAAATTAACTTAATTATTAGAAATTTGAATCACATGTACATGCATGCTGTGTTGAAGTCAAATGCCTGGCGATTGATGCCTACCACTTGTTCTTGCTACTAGTTTACATCGAACTAGAACCTGCCAGATTAAATGAAGAACACATTCACACGGTAACGTTTTTGAGCGTTTTAATATGTGTTTTGATGCTAAAACGGATAACAAAATATTTGTGACAAAAGCTATTGTGATAATTCATTTGTCAGCTATCGGTCCTCATTTTGAAGTGCCACAAAATCGTAATTGATTTATACTTTGGAATACTTTCATCTTTAAAACGACAAGGAGAACGAAAATGTTTTTAAGAATGCTCGAATTAAAGAAACGTCCGTGTGAGACTTCTCTCTACCATTTTTGGCTAGCATTTCGACGTACCTAAAATTCAAACTGCCTTCTCAAAATTTGGGAACAGAAACTTGGAAAACAGTTTGAATATTAGTTACCTATAGGCTATAGCAGTACGGCTAGCACTGATCACAACTCATTCTTAAATAGCACACTGAACACGACCGTGCAAATACACTGTAGAATTTTTCAAATCAAGAAACTTTACGAAACTTCCCCATCTTATTTAGTTTTAAAATATGGTGATTTCACAATGAGGTATATAAATTTTTAGAAATCTCGTAATTTTAAAGCTTGTATGAAAACGCTTTAAAGCAATAAAGTATTGGTTACTATATAGTGTTGTCTCGCGATATTTTGCTTCTGCTGTCTTTGCTGACTTCGGCGAAAGTGCTAACAGACATCGGCGAAACGGAATACTTGCATGGCAATATGTAAATTCTAAATGTAATGTGGTGTTTCCATTTTGATAGAATAAATAAGGGATATTCTACGACGACACTTTTTCTTTACTGAATCTGAAGAAGAATGATTAATAACTATTTCTCCCCTAATTCATGCTACCGTTCTTTGTCTTTCTGATACGACCTGAATTCAGCAGTATAGCATAAAAGGCAGCGCGCTATATCCTGATGATTTAGTTTTGCTATGCTAATATTTTGGTGTTTGGCGACTGTAAAAACAGTCGAAATTTGAAATTTGCCTGACGGAAGTTACGGAACTAAATAATTAAGCCTGGTTTCCATATGACGCCGACCTGTCGCCGACTCATTGTCTGTAATCATGATCATCCAAGGAGAAAATGATTTCAGAAAGGTAAAAGATATCATTCATCAATAATCACCGACAATACTTTGCCGACGTCGGCGTCATATGCAGCACTAGACATCGGGGTCTAATTGAAACTCATATTAGTTTTCGCTTCTTCTTGTTCATGCAATTTTTTTGCCCGGTAAAGTTAGTGCATAGTGAAATATCATTCAGCTGCGCTTGAACCTGCCCAAATTACAACATAAAAACATGAAAAAGAAAAATTGTTAGCTCTCAACTTTATTTGACACATATAATCAAGTGTTTATATAAAACGAGATTGTTTTACTTGTTTATCACACAATTTAATCGTTACCCAACGAATATTTCGCAATAATTCTCTAATTTCTCTCATCACTCCACGTCTAGGACTAAAATACGGCAAATTGTTTATTTGTGCATTTGTCCAGATCTAATTTAGCCGCGTTTCTATCCGGGATGAAATTTGTGATAAAGTGGGAATTACTAAAAGGGAAATAACAGAGTCAGAGGAACAGACTGTTTGTGCGTGGGTATTGTAGGAGAAAGAAGAGTCCATAAAAATTATTATTTCATAAATTTCATGAGATGCTAAGGCCTGTTTTCCACTTCAACCGTTGCGTAACGTCGCGTATTTCTAAGTTTCCGAAGTATTCCACCAAAACTAATGACTTTAAAACAATGAGATACGCCACGATACGGCTGAAGTGGAAAACAGCCTTAAGCCTAAAAAACGTTTACAAATTACAATGAAAACAATAGGATATAATGAGCATTTCAGCTGACTACAGGCAAGTGTTTGGTTGGTTTAGAACATGTCGATCTTTAATTGGTATGGACCACTAACAAAAGATTTGACTGATTTTATCGTAATAGGTTTTCAAATAACAATAGTATTCATTTTTTATGTCAATCATTCCCTGCTCAGAAGAAGAATCAATCATATTATTTAAAGTTATAAGATTATCCAATCAAAAGCATTGTTGAGCTGTCAGGACGGGTGTGTCAGCCAATAGCATGGCCCTATTTTTCATCACGAGGAGCAGGAAAAATGAAATATCCACATCAGATTCAAATTTAAGTCAGATTACCAAATTAACATATATAACCTTTGTTTTCTCTGTTTAAATTCTAAAACAAACAATGTTGGGCTAAGTCATCTGCCAACCCTGTTTGAGGCATCATTTGAGCACTGGTCTTCAAAGCATCAAGACAAGTCATTTCTAATGCTTGAAAATTTCCACTGAAATTGTTATCAACTATCCCGTCTTCAGTCTTTCTACGGAAGAGAAGTTTAGTATCTCTGTCGCTTTGTCGTTGGTGTAAGAACAGGTAATACGCTTTCTTCTTTACGATTATCTGCTTCCTTTAATGAGAGATTTAGGCGAAAATATTTGGCCGTGGTCCAACGCGCCACGTGGTCCAACTTCACCTCGTGTAATGCCCAAAGATCTATGTGTGTTCGTCTTGTGTTCGATTTGAAATTGTTCTTATAACAACTAATTAAAACGTTGCTTTTTATCCATTTCAGACAAGATTCTGGCGACTTAAAGCCAAGCTTGACTTTGCAACTCGTGAACAAGAGATTTATAGCCGATAAATGTGGCTGAAATGGCTCAAGAAAACTCGCCTTTGAAGAGAGGGCACGACTAGCTTTTTCTCGGAGCTTATTGGTGAAATGAAAAAGGTAATATACGGGCTGAAATCTGTGTTTACTCTTTATAGTCTTATGCGCTTCTACGCCTACGGGAGTTTTGATGTCGCGCAGTCTATAGCTGCAATCGTCATATAGCCGCTAACCTTAGCTTCAGTTATATATATTTCAATTAAATTAAGTTCTAAAGGTTTTGCAGAGGATTAACGTTGCCTTCTTATTCTTTTCAGGTAGAGTTTTTGAGCTAAAGTAAAACTAAAAGAAATGTTGTGGCCGTTGGCAAGAAATTCGCCATCGCAGTAACGCCGGGCTGAAATTGTCCGAGACGACTCGCGTTAAGGAGACAGCAAGTCCAAAGCTGCCCATCTACAATAGTTGCTAAAATGAACAGGTACATATCTATATATTTGTGTCTATTTGGTTCACATACACGAGGATCGTCAACATATCATATGCTATTTTAACTGAATGATGTTTAAAACTTCAACGGGAGTTTAGCTTTCTCCTAATATTTGTAAACTTAATTTTTGTTTTATTGAATAACTTGCGGATATCACCGTCTATAACAAACATTACCTTTGTTTTATTTCAGGTAGAGATCGAGCGAGTCAAAGCCATTTGAAACGACTATCATTCAAACAACGACTATCCTGTTCAAATTAAAATGTGAGTATTAAGCAATAAAGCATTTTACTCGTAATAGAGCGAACGATATAGGGAACCTATAAGATTTAGGGCGGAACGACGACGGCTGAAAATGCATGCATATTCCAAAATTTCGTTTGCAAGGCGAATGCAACATGCATGAGGTAATAAAGTAATATCCATGCAACGACGTCCTCAATTTTATAACTGAATCAAACTTTCCTCTGTATTGCTTAACCTTACCGCGAATGCATGGTATATAGAGGCCCAGCAGGTATCTTATAGCAGTGTTATTTTTACTGCTGTTTCTATAAGGTTAGTTTGGTTTTAGATTAAGAGCCTTGGCTTTTAACTATGTGCAATGATTTTTTCAGTTATTTGTTTTTCAGAGGAAAAGATTTGTATTTATTAATTGCAATTTCTTTATGTTGCCTTGGGTTTGGCAAATTTTTTGGAGAAAAAACTTTGTCTACATGTGCCTCGGCCCCCAAAAATCCAAACTATGAAAGTGTTTTTGCCAGATGCTTTTTCTATAACTGTAGGGGCAGGTTGCTCTTGCGCTGGCTATATTTTTCGCTGCGGAAAATGTTTTATTTAATATTCATGCTATTTCTATTAGGGAAGCCGCTTGCATCAGCTATACGCCTATAAGTTTCCAAATTGTCATAAATGTCAAATTCTCTCTTAAGAGCATTTGCATGCCTATCTATTTGTCTGCGGAATGATTCTTATTTTTTGGACGAAAAAGTGTCAGGGCTTTCATCAAAATGGTTTAATACGACTAACGGACTTTAATGGACTTCAGTAGTTTAGAAGTTTTTTTGCAATGTTAAAATTAATTTGTTTGGCCTCGTCGTCACGCTTCCCTCCTCAATCATAGGGAACCTATAAGTAATGTTCGAGCGTAATTCTTATTAAATACTATTTTTATTCTTCAATCTTCCCCCGTATATTAACAAATATAGTCTCCAATTTTTTATCTAATGCTATTTCAGGGTGATGAAATATAAATCACATATGAAATAAAAAACACACGCCTCCGTGGAGCTATAACCAAAACGACGCCAAAACGACGCCAAAACGACGCCAAAACGACGCCAAAACGACGCCAAAACGACGCCAAAACGACGCCAAAACGACGCCAAAACGACGCCATACTTTATACGTCGAACAGCAGCGTAAATTGGCGATGTCTTCCGATATCGTTAAAGGTTAGAGTAGCCTGGTGGTCAAAAAATGTGCATGCTAGGTTTAGGATGTGATTTCGGTCTACGAACAATTTTTCTGCAAAGCAGAAGTTCATTGTTCGTCGTATTAAGAATCGGCTTTAACCATAACTCTGTTCAGTTACTTACCTAGGTTCTGGCCACCAGGAACATAGCTAATGCATGATGCATGTGTAAATTTGCATGTGAGAAATTAAATTTAACATTTCGGTTATAAGATCCGGCTTTGCGCTTAAGGGTTGCTTGCTGCGCTTAGGGCGACGCGCTAAGGTTTAGGATGATAAGTTGCATGTTCAAACTAGGGTTATATATGACTTAACTTTTAAACATGAATTTTCATATACGAAATGGCTTAAAAAGCCATGCACACGAACATAAATCACAGCCTCAAATGGCAAACATAATCCCATAGGTTCTTTCCTTGTTCCATCTCTCGGAACTTTATATGTACGTAATTTGCGGCTCAGAATGTAGATTGTAATTATTTAATATTATATAAAAACAATCACTATTTTGAACATACACACATACAAATTATAGCCTTGCATGACAAATATAATCCCATACGTTCTTACAAGCACTGTTTTGTACATACGCACATCAAACAAATTTTAGCCTCGTATGGCAAACATAAACATATAGGTTCTTTCTTGTTTCCATCCATCTCTCTTACACGAACATTAAATCACAGCCTAAAATGGCAAACATAATCCCATAGGTTTTTGTTCCATCTCTCGGAACTCTATACTAATCTTGGGTAATTCGCTGCTCCTTATGTTGACTGTAATATTATAACAAAATACAAATTATGCATACAAATTAATGCCTCAAATGGCACACATAATCCCATGGGCTCTTTGTTCCATCTCTCGGAACTCTATATTCTTATAGGTAATTTGCTGCTCCGAATGTAGATTATTTGTAATCTAACAAACAAAATGTATGAATTGTAAATATACTATTATCTTGCATGTCTTACTATGTTTTGTAATTGATAAACACTCTGTATAGACCAGAGTACGAATGTATATATAGCAGGTAAAACATATTACCATACTAGTTTACTGTAGTTACATAATAATTTGAAATACATGAGCAAAGCATTAATGCAAACCATGCAAACCATGCACAGCCTTTAAAGGCGGACATAATCCAATAGGCTTCTTTTATAGGTTCTAGGCTCTCTTATTTCTATTTTGTTGATATTTAAGAAATATTCATTTTTATCACATACACTGTCTCACTAGATTAACGCACACTTTATAACAGAATCAAAATACATGAAAAATAAAACATGCTCTTAATGAATGTGAATTTACTTGAAATAAGAAGGAGGAGTGTGGGTGCATGTCGTGTCTTACTTTTGTTAATTACTTTTGTTAAAAATACGTTAAGAGACAACATGGGCAGTGGCATTGTAACTTTATTATTTTTCCAAGGTCTCTGTGAGACTCCCAATCATTTAGCATCGTTGAGCAGTGCTTATGAAAAGAAAGGCGCCACTTTTTGTCTGTACTGTTTGACCTTGCTGGGTGGTTCGAAGTGGTAGCAGGTATCTTGGGATATCTAATAACGTTACAGTGTTATTTTCATCGCTGTTTCTATAAGGGCAGCTTGCTTTGGCTATATGCCTTGGCTCTAAAAGTGTTCAATCAGTTTATTCAGAAAAAACAGATTTGTATTCAGTGCTGTTTCTATAAAGGCAGCTTGCTTTCGCTATGTCGTAGAGCTATGTTTCCCCCCTACTGAAAATTAAGAATTTTTTTGAGAGGAAAAAGATTTGTTCTAAGTACTGCCTTTCGATTCGGCAGCCTTCTGCTTTTGGCTATATGCCAAGTCAGTTTCTCAATTATATTGTAAGTCCTGCTTCTATAAGAGCAGTGTGCTCTCCGGCTTTATGCCTAGGCCTCAAATTTGTTGCGAATTATTCAAGGAAAATGTTTCTCTCTTGCTGTTTCCATACATATACGAGAACAGCTTGCTTCAGCTATGCGCCGAAGTTTTTAAATTGTTCATGAAAAATCTTAACCCAATAATTCCTTGAAAACTTTGAAGTAAGCCGGCTGCACCGTTACAGAACTAAAAAAAATAAGGAACACTGCCCATGATTTGTCAAGAGAAAAGTTTGTTTTTGGACGAGGGCTTAAAATGCCTTAAATCAAAATGTCCTGAATTCGTTAATTTTCGCATGTAGATTTGGGTGTAGTATAAGTCTTTGTAGAATAAAATGTACATCACTTCCATACAGCCACATATACAGCCATACACATACATGCATGCATGTTTAGATTCTGTCTTGAGCATTAAGAAACATAATACAGCGTAAACACTTGCATTTTCAATAAAACATGACAAACTTCGTCAGTTAAGCACATCTGCTTTTTGAACTTCATATAATATTCTGTAAATATATTCTTATATTACTAATATAATAAGAGTAAAGTATTAATAAAAGTATAGGACAAAAATTATCCGTCTCTCTGTCTCTTGATTTCAATAGCTAAAGACACACACGCTTTGTAAAACATGACATTGCTTTAATAAAATCTAAAGAAACCTTGTCGGTGTACTTTGTGTTCGATTCCGGCTTTCGGTGAGGGTTTTCCTCCAGGCACTCTGGTTTCCCTCGTAATAAAAACAGTGTCCGTGTGTTCGGAACCGCGTTTATGGTTGGTTTTCCATTCAAAATTTAACTTTGTCCCGGATTGATTTCATAAATGCTAAACATGTCGCGTTGCATGGCCATAAACTTGGTATAAGTCCCATTACACGTTAATTTATATTCGATACGAAATTATAGGAATGTTTCGCAACAAACAAACATCTTGAGGCTTTAACGCCCTTAGACTTTAAGTGAACTAAAATTGATGAAATCTAACTGTACACACGGTTACTGGGTTCAATTCCCGGTACACTGTTACACTGTATGTCGGAGAAACCTTCGGAGAAACTGTCCTTCTTCGGCAAGAAAGTCATCATTAGCCTAATTTCACTTGACAAACTAAGGTGAACATTTCGTCCTATTTTAAACTGCGAGAAAAAAACATCAGTTCCGAGACTGCAAGAATCACGCCAAAATGACCACGCCACGTCGCAAAGAAACTACTTTTGCCTCCTGTTCGCGTCTAATTGGACTCTTCGGTGATTTCGGGCTACGTGATCCTTGAACGTCTTCACCATGTTTTCACTCGTGAGAGCGCGTTACAACACAATTCTTGCATTTGGTTTATTCTTCAAGACCCCGAGACGGTTGAATCAGGACAGGTTAGGACAGCGTTTGTGTCGTTAAGAACGAAGATAAAATCGGCGGTTGAAGAAATATTGGAAATTCTAATGTACTAACATAGAAAGTCCTTTTCCATCTGTAATCCTTGTCAAAGCAAATCCATATTGAATTAAAATCAGGGCCTCTTAAGGAATTTCGAGTGAGGCATTCGCAAAAAGGATCTCGTGTTGATCGTGGCCGTGGTGGTTACTTGGAAAATTTTGGACACCAGTCGCCATCCGTCTTCCACTGAAATAGGGCAGCGAGCGCGTCATCACTAAATCTCCGATAGGATGCTAGAAACCTCTTATATAGTATTATACTGCGGCATATGATACTCTTCATTCAAATAATTGTAGGCTATAGAGGTAATTTGAAATAATAAACTTCGAAGTCACTGTGGCTTGAAGCCTGTAGTACAGGAGGCTATAGGCCCATGCATACATGCTGACAGGACGCGATTTGGCAACGTGGTGCGATTTTTCAAACGTTTTTCATTTTTCAAAAGCTAATAGATTTTAACCTACCATAATATTCTTGTAGATTACTTAACGATAATACATTTTGATTGCTCTGGCGTCCATTGGCTTCATTAGAAGGAGCTGGGGGTCGGTTGTTTATGAATGCCGGTTAGCGCTATCCACCGGATAGTGTTTTTGTCAATCGCTTTAAAAATCGTCCGTTGTTGGCTAAAACTTTGATTAATAAATCTTAGAATTCCTAAACTTAGTAACCTCTTTGAATCACTATCCGGCTTTCATACAACCAGCCCCTGAAGGCTTTACGTTTACCAACAGGTCGAAACGTCGAGAAGCAGTGTCTTGTCTATTTTAGGCTGCAGTTATACCACATTTGATGCTAAGTTGTTTGAAGACGCTGCCACGCTGCTCCTGGTTATATTGATACATTACTGATAATCATACATTTGTTCTTAAATCGACCTTTTCAGCTTGTATGCAAATTGTTTATTTACTATTGTTGTTTATTAGAACTCTTTCGCAGTAGTTAAACTGAATTAACGAGTCTAGTTAAATTATTGTACTGAAGATTATACTAAAAATATATACTGTACAATGTTGTAGAAGATACTTAAGTTAAAAAGTGCAATGAGAATTAGTTAAAAAAATGTTCCCCTAGCTTATCTAAATGTATAATTCTATTTGTAAGTGTATATAGAGAAGGTATATATTAAAAATATTTGAAGGTAAAAAATGTTTCAGATGTTAAAGTTCTGAATTTACTTATATTATTAAACAACACAAAATTATTTCGTTCAGTCCGCAGATCATAACTGCAGTCACTTCTGTGACCTCTTGGAAGCAACATGTAAAGGGAGGATTATCATTCTTCATTTTTGCTAATGTATCTTTTGCATAACTGTTAACGTCTGCACTCTAAAGTTGGTATTTTGGGTAGGCAGATCGCCTCGTTAGAATTATCAAATGAGGGGTAAATAATCTGAAGTGCACTTTTCTGTATACGTATGAATTCGATCTTTTTACATAAATATTCAGGTATCGCTTGCCATATTGGTAGCTACCGCATATTCCAACACGGGTCTGATAGTAGATAGACAAACCTTTAATATATCTCTTTGCGGAATGCCATGCAGCTCTGCTTACAACACGTAGGGAGTACAGCTTCTTACAAACTTTCTTGTATATATAGTCAACACGTACATTCCATCTGCATGAGATCCTCACTTAGTTGCACTCTAAGCAGACACCCTCTCTACTACAGTGGGCCCTATAACGATTGGTCGCATTGTGAAATTACCATTATTCAAAAAATTTATTACCGTCTCCTTGCATTTACGTGCGTTGAGGCTCATGTGGATATCAGATATTAAATTATTCGTCATAACTGAGAAAAGGATAACACCAAGTTTAGCCCCTTGAGGTAATTTCCATTCTTATAAGGTTCCATCAATTTTGAGAGCTTGTTTTCTATCAGAAAGGAAAGCCAAAATCCAATTAAGCAATTCTGGATGAATACTTAGTTTTACTAACTCCTTCATAAGAACCTGGTGGTCAATACGATCAAAACCTTTGCTCAAATCAGCAAAGAAAAATTGGGCACAGCCCAGGCGTTTCCACCATCGAGGGCCTCGTAAACGGGTTGTAGCAAAAAAAGTAATGCGTCTGTGGTAGAGTGACTTCAACAGACAAACTGACGGCGGTCGATTTTTCCTGCAAGTCTCTTACAGAAAAACCCTCCATAATTTTTGCTAAATTACATCTTAATGATATTGGACGTAGCCTGTAGGTCATCTTCAATTGATTGTGGTTGATTCACCTTTGGGATAGGCGTTATGAGCGAACATTTTAATAATTCAGGGTATGTTTTTCCCTGATCGACTGATTAAATATATCTTTTATAACCAGTGAAAGTTTGGCAGCAAATTCTTTTAGCACTCTATTTGGGATCTCATCAGGGCCAATTTGTTAACTTGTAAGGTGAAAATTCTCAGTTATCATTAATTTTGTCTGCTAGCTTCTTAACATTTTCATTGCCACTAAGAAATTGACAGTGCCACTCCTGCTGGATATCTTGTCCCATAAGCTTTTTTTATCTGATTCCACCATTTTTGCGGGTTAGTCTGATTTAATTCTGCCACATCATGTGTATAATAATGCGTCTTGACTAATTTAATTACCTTTTGGATTTTATTCCCCCGATACCTGTAACTACACGATTCCTTACCATGCTTCTGGAAAGCAGTCTTCTAAGCGTTTTCTAATCCATATCTTAAGTTTGTTTGGCATCCATGCACGGGCGATTTGACTGATGGATTTTAATTGTCCTTTTTGGAAGATAGGTATATTAATGCATTGTTTGAGCTCTAACAAAAAGTTGAAATTTATCCTCGCATGAGGAAGAAACGAGAACCTGATTTCCATCTTTCTGTGTCAGCCAAAGACCAAAAGTGCGCCACTATCCCTCATATCGCGAGAAGTACATTTTTAAGTTTTTTTTTTTATTCTTGGTATGATCTATGCGTGGTTTCCGCCAGTATTGTGTAGTGGTCGGAGGATTCAATTATGGGTAGTTGACACAGTTCAAATAAGTTATTTTCGATTAGTTAAAAACCAGTCCAGGATACCAGAGTCCCTCGTTTTAAAGGTAACAAGTTATTTCAAATAATTCGTTTGAGTCAGATCTTTCGCTTTTATTCCAGTTGAGGTAGGGTTAAAATCTCCACTAATTACTACCAGTGCATTAGGCTGTTTAGCCAATAAGTTGTTGAGATTACGGTTGCATATTTTGTCGGAGAATGATTGCTCTCAGCTTCCCTATTCGATGCATGTTGTGTGGTAGATTACAGAGAGTATTAAAGATGTAATATTTCTCGGTAAGGAATAAGGTCTTATTGATATCCATAAGGATTCAATTCCATTTTCATCACATTGTTCAAATTAACCCATTTAAAGTCACATGGTCTGAAATGGTTAGGTTTTATTGGCTATTCCATGGTCACAACATCTGAAATGGGTTAATTGCATACAAGCTGAAAAGGTTTATTATTCTCTCTTGATTGCCTGTATACTTGTAATTATATAGCGCTTTATTGTGATGCCGGTGCAATGCTCTTGCCACAATTGTTAAAATAAACTAAGAATAAGACTCACTTGTAGCATCACGTATCTTAACAATACTCCTATCTATACATCTTCAGAGTGAGAACAATCTTCAACATTCCATCCCATTATGAGGACACTCCCATGCGCTGCTATTGGCATTGTTTGCATATTCAAACAAATCTTCACTCACGGTTTCCCAACCTTATATCCTGGTTTATTAACCTCAGATCTAGTAGTCTATCGCGATTTTTGGAGCCCTCTATTGACAAGCCTAATTTTTGCGATGATCTATAGGAATAAAACAAGAAAAAGGTAACTAATTTTAATGAATCTAACTTTCACTTGTAATCACAAGTGGGACAATCAGTTTCAAAAAAGCTCCATTAGGCTACGTTGTTTGTATGGCGGCGCTCGTACAGGACTGGCAGGCTGCTTCTGCATGTAATGATGCGAAAATACCGTGAATGATTATTATTTCACGGGCCTAGTATGATTTTGAAACACTTATTCGCGGATGGGTGTGAGAAAATCTTGTGTACACAAGTTCCCGATTTCACGTGATATTTCCCTTGCACATACTACATAGACACAATTAAGGCCTGTTTTCCACTTCAACCGTATCGTATCGTAACGTAGCGTATTTCTTTGTTTCCGAAGTATTCGATCAGAACTAATGACTTTAAAACAATGAGATACGCTACGTTTCGCTACGATACAGTTGAAGTGGAAAACGGCCTTAAGTCAACAGCTTGCCTGGATAAAATACCGGAAGGTTAAGGGGACACATGTATCTTTATAGAAATATTTTTTTATTAGACATACAGCTTCCTGTAGGATGTCACAGAGAACATTCGTGGGTTTTCATTGAAAACCGAAATATTTAAATTAGAATATAAAACCAGAACAAATCTAAGGGGAACGGAACAAAATTTTATAATCCCTTACCTTTATTTTCCGATCCAAAAATTCCTCCAAAGATGCTTTCGTTTATTCATCTAACGGGGGGGAGTATGACACGCCTAGTTCTTCTGAAATGAATCTTAAAAGGCCCGAAAAGCTGTATTGAGACAAAGAAAGTTAACCTCGTACTTCGAATTTTCGGAAACGACCTCTGGAAACCCGTTTGACACGAAAGATATCGGCTAAAATCCGAAAGACGTTAATTCTGTGCCGAGCTTTTGACTGGAATAATAAACTTAAAACTTGTGGCTAACATTCTCTAGATAAATTTCTATTAAATTGTCTATGCCCTTTTAGTCATGCATTTGTTAAAATTGTATATAGTCAGTTGTAGTATGTATTTTCAATTGTATACACACATGTATACACATGTATTTAATCAGTAAAATTTTGAAAATTTAACCGATGGCTCTGATAAAACGTTAATATGGTAATTTCCGAGGAAGTTGAGCAATCAAATTTACGGCATAAAAAGAAACACTGTACTTTTATCGGTTCACCGAATCAAGCAATTTCTATCTACATACATTAAAATTTTGGGTTCGTATCTCTATGCTCGCAAAATATACGACTTGTAATACTGTCGGCCTTTTGCTATCAAATACAAAGACTAAAAAAGTCGGACCCATGCACATATCTTCTTGATGTGCGCGATATAGGCTCATTGTCGGTCACACTCTTTTAAACGCATTTTAATAAACAAAAGCCCTTATCAATTGCAAGCTGAAAACCCTTATCCAATTTACAATTACCAGTATTCTCAACCTCGAGTCATACCCAGGATTTTGGTCTTAGGTAAGCAGTCTTGTGCAACACTCCAAAGCCATTGCAGCGAATGTTTTACGGAAATAAAACGGGTATACCCTAAATGGTGCGTTTACAATGGACAAGACGAACGACAACCTGTTTTCCAGATTTTCCTTTATCAATTAACCCTTGCTCTGGCAAGTCGTAAGGCTTGGCTAAGGCACCATGCAGAATACATTATTACCTTTGAATTATTTCACCATTGGGAAGATGTAAAACATTGCGCCGCTTCTGATCTTCTTTGCTCTCTCGCACTAACAAATTTTGTTTACATTTTGTGATCGGCATAAATCCTTTTTCTCTGACTTCCTTATATTGTACCTACAATCCCGTATCGATGCTTTCTATCGCTACTCTCACCTGAAAGAACGAGGTTAGAGAGAGAGGAGGGGGCGTATATCATCAGTTTTATTGTGAGCGTTTATGATTTAGAGATTGTTGCACACTCTAATTTAAGACAACGTGGATGAAACACAAAGCCCTTAAAAGTTTGTAATGATCGCAGATATAAGTTTATAGCTATAAGTGCAGGCATAGATTTGATCTTAGTTTAATCTCAGCCAGTTATCAAGGTGAACGTGAAAAGAGCATTTAATAAATAGAATTTTTTTCACAGGTTTTTATGTCGATGTCCTAAAATGTACTGAAATTAAATTGGATGTGTTTAGTTCTTCATCGATCCATGCAGTGTTGCTAGAAGAAAAAACGGGGCATGTAACGAGTATCGTGAACGTAATTTATCTTGCATGACTTGTTTCTTTTTAAATCCAGCGGGTATATTTTTTATTAAAACAACGAGATATCTTTGTTTTGATTAATGCATGTTGAATCCATCTTTTAGATTAAACCGTTCAAACTTGTACGAGGATAAGAGCATTGGCAACTCCTGATGAAAGGCTACATGTATACCCAAAAGTAATAGCAAGTACATCGTGACCAAATCCACCCTTTGGCAAATATATGTGCTCCTATTTTAATTTAAAGTATATTTCCCTTGATTTTGCACACTGTACTGAGTTACTTGTATGGTAGTGCATGGTTGCATGCTGTACGTTTTGCACGGACAATAGCTATATTTTATAAATGTTTCAATAAAATATTAAATTACTATTTTGGAAAAAGTTTTGAAAAAGTATAAAGTTGTGGGCGGATGACAGGAGGAATAAACGAGGAAAAATCTAAGAAAATTTCAAAAAAGTGAAAAAATATGAATTTTTTCAGTCTCGAAAAAATCACCCTGTCAAATTTTCGTGAAAAAAATTAAGATAAGTAAGAGATAAGTGTGTCTGTATTGGGCTACCTGTGTCTGGCTTGACATAGGTAGCCCAAGACAAAATACTTCTTCGTCGAAAAAAAAATCTAAGAGAATTTCAAAAAAGTGAAAAAAATTAAATTTTTTCACTCTCGAGAAAATCACCCTGTCAAATTTTCGTGAAAAAAAATTAAGGTAAGTAAACATGAGTTTTTTAAAAGCGGGAAATCGTTAATTTTTTCCGTCTGACTTTCTTCATTTTCAGGCTTTTTAGAAGACACATGTTTTTCAAACTTTTTTTACTTGTGATTTTCTTTTAATTTTCAGGTACTTTTTAACACGATAATTTTTCTTTTGGTTTTTTTATTTCAAATTTTTTTTTCAATTTACAGTCTTTCGCAAAGGCCGAAACGTCTTTTAACTGTTTTAAACATTCCAATTCACACCGAAATTTTTCAGGCTAATTTTGTTGCATTGCCAGGAATTGAAACGTTTGTCCATGGATTGAGAGACGAACGTCTTAACCACTAGACCACCGCATCATTTGTCGAAAGCTGTTGTTCTTTATTTGACTTAATCGTTTTCGAAGAATTTTAAATTAAATGGTAATTTCGGTGGGAAAAATAACCTTAACCACTGGATCATCGGATTGTACGTTCATTGCAACCTTACAATATGTATGTTATTCTGGTGGCCAAGTGGTTAAGGTTACGGCCTACCAGGTTGTAAGCGTAGGTTCGAATCCTGCGTGGGAAAAATTCCATTTTTCCCACCGAGATTTTACCACTGGTGATTGTTGGAAGCCTACAGCAATTTATTCAACCTACTCTTAGATTAGAACTATCGGTTGCCTACACGTGAGACTTTCACCTTAACCACTAGACCACACCACAAGATCTTTTGCCGAACGGTTTTCATTATTCAACTCATCTTATCCTTTTCTCGAAGGTCATAATGAAATTTATGAAAAACAGTCACACTTGGATTCGAACCATCGACTTACCACTTCTTGGGAGCCCAATGTCTTCGCCAGTAGACTACGAGATCTTCTACTGAACGCGATAGTTATATTTATTTAATTGCTTTATACTTTTCTCGAAGTTTATAATGAAAAACAGTCTTGCTTGGGCGAACCATAAATTTTAACATTTGGGAGCCTAATGTCTTCGCCAGTAGACTACGAGACCTTCTGCTGAATGGCTATGGTTATTCAATTTACTTTATCCTTTTCTCAACGTTCATAATGGAAAACAGACATGCTTGGGTTCGAACCATCGACATGCCACTTAAGAGCCCATGCAATGTCTTGCTTGTGCGAACCATAAATTTTAATATTTGGGAGCCTAATGTCTTCGCCACTAGACTAAGAGAGCTTCTGTTTACTGGCAATAGCTATTTAATTTACTTTATCCTTTTCTTGAAGGTCATAATGAAAAACAGTTATGCTTGGGTTCATAGCCTTACGAGATAGGGGGGAAGAGGGCACTTGGCCCTCCCGAAAATTTCGAGAATAAAAAAAATCGGGCAAAGTTCAGCCAAAAATTCGGGCAAACTGAAGAGGAGTTACATAGCTAAAATTTTTCAAACCAAATTTTGTAATATATATCACATATTTGTATTCTATTTCGTCATTTTTGTTACACTTTCTTGAAAGCACATCGACCGCTTTGCCAAGTCTATTGTTACAAATTTGGTAAAAGTTTTAATTCGGGCACAATGTATAACTAAAAAATTCGGGCGATTTTTTTTGCCCCCCCCCCAAACGAAGTTGCGCCTGTACGCCTATGCTGGTTCGAACCGCCGACTTACCACTTGGGAGCCCAAAGTCTTCACCATTAGGCCACGAAGATTTTCTGCTGAGCAGCTATGGCAATTTATTGCTGCCGCAGCGAGCGAGCCTGAAGCGAGCGAGCAAGGCAGCAGATCCTAATTTAGAAATGGGGGCGCAAATCAAAATTTGTCTTTGGCGCATTGCATGACGGTACCAGTGGCAGGGATGGAGGAACATATTTTATTTTGGGGGTGGCTGAATTTAAGTTCCGGCCATAGTTGACACGCTGAGAGCATATGTTATGTAGCGTAAGAGAGAAATAATTAACATTCACCTGAACACAATGTAGGATATTTCTTTTGTATTTTAGCAGGCGAACAGCAATTTGACGACCTTATTGTTGACGACCTTATTGTTACACGTTTGTGAAATTCTTTCATGTATTTTGGGGAGGGCTACGATTTTTACCTTGCGCGGTGCGGTGCGTGATACTACGTGTATGGTATGTTAATTTATATTGTGAATAAAGGTGAAAACGTGCTTTGGAACATTGTATTAGCGTATTCGGGTGCCAGTAGATTTTCGATATAAACGAAACATAATACTCTTGTCACCTGCGGTGAAAATTTTTGACGCATTGCATGTTGGAGTTGGTGTCAGGTTATACCATTCCACGTGTTGGCTTCGTAAACTTTGGCGAATTTATTTCGAAGAAGGAAAACTATTTCGGTGAGTTTTTTGTAATCAAGTTCATATTTATTCAATGTTTTATTCATATTTAACCGTTCTTTTATAATTTATAAGTTGAAATTTTAGACAGAAGGTGAAATTTACGTAATTCTACGTTTTGGCTACATATTATAGTCCTGCGAAGTATTAGAGGTATAAGGTATTTTGGTGAGTTTTTTACTGTCGAGTTCCTATTTATTCGATATTTTATTCATATTGTTAAACGATATACTTTACTATAGGCTTTTAGCCTTTTATGCCGAATTATGACTTAAATACTAGGATAGTGCATTTATTTGAGCGATCATTCAATATATCATTAAAAATTGCGTCTGTTTTGTTTGTTTAGCGCGCGGTGTTTATTAACTGTTCATTTATATTTTCCAGGTTGATATTTTGGTCCGAAGGCGAGGCTTCAACTATTGTTATATAATCGAGTCTTTGTTCTTAGTTGCATCAGTAATTGAATGCATTGATTTTTGAATTTTTGTCAGTCATCTGTCATCAGTTGCCGACTCTTCTGTTTTGTTGCTGTATTTGCGCCTCGTTTTTGTGTCTTGTTAAGACACTCACTAGATCATCAAAAGTTTATTTCATGTGTGTTTTTGTATCTCATTGGATTCGTCGTATCCGTTACAGCAAAAAATGATTGACACGGAAGAACTGCACTTAACAGAAACAACATTTTCATAACGTTTTAATAACTATATTGAGCGATTTAAAAACATAATTGACAAATTTAAGTTCTGTTGGGGGCTCCGTTGCATAAAAAACACTTTATTGATAGGTTTCGTAGAACATTTCTGTTCTGGAACAATATTGTTTTTGTCATTTTCCTTAAATAATGATAATAAGCTGAGGCTAAGCACTTTGTACTATATTTTATATTTCCAATCTCTTCTTGAACGTAAAAAAAAATTACGGTGGTTATGATTTCTGTTCTTCTAAAAGTTTAATGTTTTCATTGCATGGCTTACTCACAGGCAGCACTCCCTACCCTATGGGTACCCTAGTTTTACTTTATCCTTTTCTCGAAGTTCGTAATGAAAAACAGTCATTCTTGGGTTTGAACCATAGGCTTACCACTTGGGAGCCCAATGTCCTCGCCACTAGACTACGAGTTCTTCTGCTGACCGGCTATGGGTATTTGATTTGCTTTATCCTTTTCTCGAAGTTCATAATGAAAAACAGTCTTGCTTGGGTTCGAACCATCGATTTTAACACTTGAGAGCCCAATGTCTTCACTACAATATCACCAGATCTTCTCCTGAAGCCTGAACGGCTACATGGTTATTTAATTTACTTTATCCTTAAGGTTCTTGAAGGTCATAATGAAAAACAGTTATTGGTATGGTTATTTAATTTTCTTTATTCCTTTCTCGAAAGTCATGATAAAAAACAGTTTTGCTTGATTCAACGTCGACCTACCAACTTCTACATTAGACAATTGGTTCCTGATTTAGTAGAATATACCTTTTCCTTTTTATCTAAACCTTTTCTCTAACGCGATAATGAAAAACATTTTCGACTTACCAGTTGCGAGTGTTCGACTAACCATCGACTTACCAGTAGACCAAAAGATCTTCTGCTTAACGACTATGGTTATTTAATTTATTTTATCCTTTTCTATATAGAAGGACATAATGAAAAAAGTTTTGCTTTGATTCGAATCATGCATAGACTTGCGGGAAATTATTGTCTTAACCAACAAACCACGAGATTTTCGGCCGGTTATCTTATTCATGAAAATTATGCTTGCTATTTGCACCATCGACTTACTTATACATCAACACCAGTCTCAAGACCGCTTTCTACACTATTAAGCTGTCAGCTATTGAGCTTGCAGACTATGTTTTTTACCTAATATAAATTTTATTTAAACCTTTTGATAAAAAGTCTTCGCCGGATTCAAACCATCGACTCACCAGTTGCATGACCATTTTCTTCAGCAGTAGTCTATCAGCTCTTGAGATTAGAGAACATATTTTTTATTTAATCTTATGTAAATATTTTTTTGAAGACCATAATGAAACAGTCTTCTCAACAAGCATGACTACACTAACTACAGCTTTCAATTTTATAGACACTTCGACAAAAATTGAGATATATACTTCGAATTAAAAGCGAGCCATATATTTTTGCAGAGGTGTATGTGCGGTGGAATTCAGTAATTTTAAACCATAAACATCATTGCCATTGTTCTTACTCTCGTACAAGTGTGAACGAATTTAATCTCTAAGATCAAGGTCTTCCAAAAATTTCTGAATAAAACTGTCATCCCTAAAATTCATCTAAACATTTTAGAAATAAACAATCAGGCAGAAGTAAACAGATTCAGATCTTCGGCATGAAAATAATATGCATGTCAAAAGTTTTAATAATTAGGGTTTTACCCCCAGCAAACAGAAGGGGTCTATTGGCTTATAATTCTATTGTTTCATTGTTCTATTGTATTGTTCTCTATAATTATGAATATGTGTAAAACGTTTTTCGTCGCTTTACTTAGCAATCTGAAATTATCATTCCCCTTACTTTCGTGCACGATAACTCAAAAGTAACAAAGCTAACTTGATAATTCAAAAAGTAATAAAGGTAAACGTTTAATACTGAAAAACCTTATTTATTCGAGGTTCAACTCCGAGACAAAATATTTAGATCTAAATAATTCCGTCGTTCTAGCGCTGAAACGTAGTTTGTTATCGTTTTTACAAAAATCTATTTTCCACCATTGGGTGTGTCTGGGTAACTATAGTGATTAAAGATTCCTACAAGTCTTTTTTCACTCAGAGCAACTTGGCTTGGAATGTGGCATGAAAAATTTTTATATCTTTTAAAATAAAAGAAAAATATTTTTGGAACAAGACCATCTTAATCATTGCTCACAGTTTTCTCAACTGTCGCATACAACAGGGAAATTCTAAACGTCTATAGCATACACTTCTGGGCTGTCTATCACAATTCTCGACTGTCGTTTACACAGTTACACTTTGCTCGACTATAGTATGCATTTCTCATATATTGTATGTTAGTTCTCGACGAACACTTACACTTCTCCATATACTTTTGTCCAATTTATTTTGCCATACCTTTGCCCTTATACTAACGCGAGTAAAATGTATATGTAACTGTAGCCGCAGGGCATTACCATTTCGCATACTTGAAATTAACGATTTATTATAAATTTATTATAGTTGATAAACATATAACCATTATAACAAACATTACATTGTCAATATGATACGAGTCTCTTATCCACGCAAAAAATGCAATATTCATGCAAACGCCATTATAGTAAGCCCAATGCAATTAAACCCTGTTTACAGTACACTCAATTCATCAGCACGGCACGGCTAAAAAGCATACCCGTGCCCATTTAATACGCACCAAGTCCTTTGGTAGCCTGAGCACTAATAAAATTGGGTACGCGTACCCATTTTAGCTGTGCCGTGCCAATAAATTGACTGTAGTGTAAACGGGGCTTTAAACGACATATAATTAACTAACAAATTACGTTGTATAAAAAGTACTGAAGAAAATATGGTAACCCATGAAAAATGTTATATGTTGCGTTCCCATTCAAAAGACATCGAAAAATTCATCTTCCGCTATATTACAACTGTCTGAAGCCAACTTGGGCTTTTCATCTTCGACAACGGCCAGTCGTTCAAAATCAGGTAGGTATGGGGCTGCTTCATTCAACAATGCAAATTTCTTCAAAAATGCCACTAAATCCTCTAAACCAGCTACAGGTGGTTTGACATCAAAATGAGGCCTTTCATTCTTCAATGGAAAAGCATGCCTGTCATAATGGAGCGCTAACTCTATGGCAGCTTTAAGCTCGTAGTTCTTTACTAAAGTCATGACCATCGCGGAAAATTTGCTCTTTCTGATTAGGTAGTCGGCAAACTTGAAGTAATGTTCCGAGTCTTGTAGATCTTTGTACGAATCAGAAGCGTAAAAAAAGTCAAAGACAAGAGATTCAACAGCGTCCGGATTAACGTAACATTGTCCTAAAGACCGTTCTTTGGATATTACGTCCAGGATTTCTTTTGGAGTAGTAACAGACATCAGCTTCGTAAGGCTAGGGAAGATGACATTTGGTTGAAGTAACGTTAAACATGCAAGTGCATAGGAATGCAAACGAAGTTCCAACAATTTGTTGAAGAGCGACAAAGTAATTACTTCAGTCATGATTGGACACTTCTGCAGCAATTGCATGGACCTTTGACAGAATTCTACCTCCTCCGGCGATAATGGGTGAACAGCTTTTTCCAACGTCTGAATTGCAAGATCTGTCCACACCTTTAAAAGGTTGGATGCCTGCCAAAGGTTTGGAAATTGGGTGAGACGAGGCAAAAGGTTACTCAAGTACGTGATCAATCCAAGATGAAAGAGCTGTCGAAGGATGTTTGTCCAAATATGTGGGTCGGAAATCTTTGAATCTAAACATATATCAGCAATCAATAAAATTGCATGTGCATTATCTTTGTGATTCTTCCACAAGCCTTTCACTAAACCTTCTTTGTTGCAACGTTGAAACGACTCGACGGTCTGATTTAAATGCAAGTGCGCCAATTCCGAAAGATAAACTAAAGATTTCATGTAATTCTTGAGCTCATCTATGGAACCACTAGCAACAGACTCAATAATTTCTTGCGACGCAATATTAAAGAGTAATTTCATTGCCTTAACTCGGCTTTCGTATGTTATCTTTGATGGTCCTTGTCTATAGGCAAAGTTTAACAGGAAAAGTGCGTTCTTCTGAATGGAATCTGCTTGCATAAGATACACGACTCGCTTAAGATTATCCCGATCTTTTACATGCTTTTCAACTGTGGAATTCTCTGCAGATCTTATGCCTCGTGAAGAAGACGACGGCTGCCACTCCATAAGTAGACGATTGCGAACTTTCGTGATATTTAGATCACTTGCTGCAGCAACTTCTTCAGCAATCTTGTGGACATTGGGTCGCGTTTCGTCCGGTACGCAACCATATGTTTCATACAAATGGAAGATCAGCTTAACAGGCTTTCGTTTCAGGTTAAAGGAACTCTCATCTGTCACACCGTTCGAATGCAGAATATGTTGGATGACAATTTCTTGGCATAAATCTTTGGTGGTCTTTAAAACTTTTTCCGCTAGTTGCAACTCTTCACCTTGGCAATTTGATTTCCACTGCTGGACTAACTCAACTAAAGCACTGGCTGCTTTCACTCTTTCTTCGGACTGAGGCCATCTGGAGAGCAGAGTCAATCCTGTCTTCACTGCTAACTCGGGATTTCTTACTGCTGAAAGAAGACTAGCTGCCTTTTCGAAGTAAATACTTGAGCAAGGATTGTCAGACGCGCCTTCATCTGCAGGCTTTTCACGCAAACATGACGAAACCAAGTTGTTCGCAGCAACGACATACGCTTGATCCTCCTGCATCTTCAAAATTTGGCAAAGTCGAAGTAGCTTCGTGATAGTGCAGTCATTTAGCTCCGGTGCAATAATTTTCCAAGGCTTACCAGAAAACAGTGGGTGAAACGGTAGTCTTTTCTCCGCTAAGCTTTTGGGAAGGACAGGATGCTCCTTCGCACCAAACGATAACTCTTTAGCTTGATAATGTTCCTCATATTCGGACGGGACAGCGATGCGCGTATAGTTCGCTAAAATATTCAGTACTTCCAACTGTCTTCGAAAAATCTCTTGATCTTCATTGCTAGACAATTTGATAATTTCATCCAAAACTATCAACACTCGCTCGTAATCATATAGAGGAAGGGAGATAAGGATATCTTTAAGCAAGGCTAGCAACTCGGACACACTTGACTGTTTTGACATATAGTCGAGGGCACGGACAAGATTATCTTGGAACTTGATGATGGCGCTTGAAGAATCAGAGGGAACGCTAAGGGCTGCTGTATCACCAAGCAAACAACTTCCCGCTAAATTGAATTTGACATAGGTATGCAAAGTATCGTTAATATCGATGGAAAAACACTTGCAAAATTCCACAATGATTGCAACATCGATTGCAGGTTTTTCTAGCAGAAGTTCGAGGACTTTTCTAACTTCTTTCGTTTCACCAATCAACAATTTCTCACAAGTAATGCCGAGTTTCTGGAGCTTTGTGTGCCACAACGCATCTGAGTACAATTCCTCGACAGCATTGACCATTTTCTCATCGCAGAAGCATTTAGCATAACCCAAAAAAACATTGAAGGCTGCAATAGCCTGGGATGGGTCATGCCCTTCATCTACGGCAAAATCAATCTTTAACTTTTGTAGTGCAGCATCTTCGGAAACGGAGCTTATATAACCAAGGGCAACGCTGTAGTCAATAGAACTGTCATGCATAACCTTCGATACAAGGTTGAGTAACATTGAAGAAACGTGTTGAACACCATGTACACCCATTTGATGTAGCAATGCTATTCTCGGGGTTTGTTTCTCATCTTCATTTACTGTAGACAGTGCAATCTCATCACGTGAGGCGAAGACAAGAAGATGACGTAGTGAGCAAAGAGCATAATGTAAAGCTAGTTCGTGCAGATTGTTTTCTTCCAAGTGAACAACCAAATCTCGGCATGCAACTCCAAGACTTTCCAAATGCTCAGCGGGACTATTAACTGCCAACAGGACTGACTTAACAAATGTGTTGTAAAGCGGAAATGCCGAGTTAATATCTAAAACAAAACCATTATCTCGAAACCGGCTGGCAGTGTTCCACAGTAGAAGTAAATCTTCTCCACAAGTTGATGTAGATAGACTAAAATCACCACTTTCGCAACTTACATAGAGCATATTTGACAGCCAACACACTCTACACAATTCCAAATAATCGTTGAGGTAGATTGATTCACAATTCGTTGCTGCACGGCAAGCTAACATATAAGTCATCGCAGGGACATTGAAATCTGTTGATGAAAAGATATCTTTACCATCGGTAACTTGTTGTTTCAGGAAGGACATGCATAGAGCAAAAACGTCCTCGCTTGACAGTTCATACATATTCAGATTCAACCATGCATTGCAAATTGACATAGTAAATGACTCCAAACAATTCGAATCGTCAGAAATATACTGAAGCATAATCTTGTTTTGTAGCTGCAAAAGAGAAAACCCAAACAGGCTAGCTAACCGCGATAGTTTGTCCAGGGCACCTTCTTGTATCCCGACAAAGCTTTGTATCGGAATATTACTTTTCTTCAGATGAGCGGAAAGTATCTCGTTACTTGTCTCTGCATCGCTGTAGTTTTGATAGGTAACAAATATTGAAAACTCCTTTTCAAGTGCAAGAATGCTCTTCAGAGTACTGAGGGTAACTTTGGTTTCATCTGTAAGCTCACCAATGTTTTGTAGAAACTCCAAAGTTTGGATACCGGCCTGGATAACCAATTTGCGCTCACTTCGGTCATCTACGTCGTCGGCATAAACATCGACAACAAGTAGCACCCATGTAAGAAAGTAATTGGCGACGGACATGACCTTCGAGTCGTCAACATCCACCAACAATTGCACGCACTCGTTAGGTAAACCTCTTAAGCACAAATTTCTAAGCCTGATGACATAGATATCTTCTTCACACATGCAATGATAGGTCTCAACAATTCGCAATGCATCCTGCAATGCGGTCTCGTGCGACGTTCCAAGCATATATTTAAGAACGTTTTTAAGATGTAAGTCACTAGAGAGTTCGATGTCACGAATGTTATAGTGGCTTAAAATCTTCTTTATCTCCATCAAGCGATAGCTCATTTGTAAACTTGAATTTGATGGGTCGTCGTTCATTGCTTTGCGAACCATTTCCTCAATCGTGCGTCTCCAAGGAACTGATGCCCAGGACATTAGCATCAGAATAGCCTCAAGTCGTTTTGCCCTCGTCCTGATACACCTGGTTATTTCGACAAACCGATCTTCATAGTAACTATTTGATGAAATAGATGAATAAACCTGCTTCGTTTTGTAACTGATATACTTCAAAAGAACATCATCAATTTGGAAACCATGTTGTACCCCATATTGTGCGATTTGGTTGTTGATGACGTTGGGAATTAAAGTCAGAGCCAAGACACAGTCCAACATTTTGAACATAATTCCAGTTGGAGTCTCCTTTGTGAACTCTGCCAAAGGGAGTTTACAGTGGTAGTTGATATGAAGCTTCTTTAACTCTGTTAAATGTTCAACCAATAGTGCCAATGATGATAGCGGGTTCGATTCCTTGTCTTTCAGAGATACATGAACAAGAGCAGAACCATAGTCTTGGCTGACAATAACTGGTGTTGGAACATTCATGTAGTTGCTGTTCTCGTCTATGCATTTCGATACGACGTCAAACAAAAGCGTGGCCATTTCAAGCCCATTGTTAGGCCAGTTCTCTTTTTCTGCAATTTCCAAGGAAATTACTCGCTGCTCGAGCCAGGAAGCCAAAACAAACAAAGCTTTTCGATCACTTACTGAACATATGATAAAAGGAACAAGATACGATTTCATCCATGAAACGATACTCGAAGATGGTAAGTCTGATCTAACAGATGCCAAAAGTTTTTGCAATTTTTCGCACGAAAAGGCACTTTCAAATTCAGTATGGTGACGTACCCAAATGACCGCTGCATTGGATAATTTGCCCTCACTAAGTGCTTGTGTCACTTTGCTGAACATACATCCAGTTGAAAACAGTTGCCATTTATGCCCACTGAATTTAGAATCTCCAAAAACCATCCGGAACGTCTCGAGGCGGTGTATCGAAAACAGAACATTATTCATCTCTTTGCTGTGCTTGTTCTTGCTTTTACCAAAATCCTTACTGATTTTGTCTTTAGCAAAACAAAGCAACCGATGAACTTGCCGCAGTTGAGGTGGTGAAGCTGTAAGACAGCACTCAACACAAAATTCAATACTGCGTACGTTTTGAAGGGTTTCTTCAAGGTCATCAATCAGTTGATCCACTGACAGCAATTTGTCCTTAGCATTGCTATCACTTTCCGAGATCTTAGTGGGTATGTCAGCTAAAATCGTACTCGCTTTTGCTTTGTAAACAAATTCAACATCCAGTCCAAAAACGTTTGAAAATTCCAAAGCAGCATCAAATTTCTTCTTTCTAATCAAGTTGTAAACACGGTGCTCTGGAGATGATTCTGAGAGACATTTGAACGCAAGACCTTGGATATTGTTATTGCTAGCATCGCCGACATACTCTTCTGTGTAATTCACTTTTTCTTGCAAATTAGACTTAGCAAGAGAACAGCTCTTGGCAACCTCTTTTGAAAATATTTCTTCAAAATTTGGTAATTGGTAGATTTGCATTTTCCCTTCACCATCGACGGTTTCGGATAACGTTATAACTTGCCCCGAGTCCGATGTTGTGGTACCAGTTTCAAATGTTGCACTGCTGCTTGTCAAAATGAAATCTTTAATTGCATGGCAAGGAACTGACAACATTATTAACGCATTTGTATCCCACATGGTTAGGTTTGACTCTCCATCTAAGATAAGTATGTATTTACCATCAAGGCTTACATCACACTTTTTCACGAAGGCACCATCCAAAAAGTTTGCTTCAATTATATCCACTAAACTTTGATCACTCCACATGCTGATCGCAGCACGTCCTGCTCCGGACAAGATCAATGAAGATTTTAAACCAGGTGTTTGCACAAAATAACCGGTGTTATCGTGCACATCCGAAACTTTTAAGATTTCCATTTGGATGTCTTCTTTTAGTTTACCGATGGAAGCTAGGTCATTTGATTCAAGTGCCTTCGACAATTCGCGTAAGGGGAGATCTTTGAAAGAGAACACGCAACAGTCATGCGACAAAATCGTAAGATTAACACCGTCCCTTTCTTGACTGCTGGCGAACATGGAATGACTGAAATAAGAGTCACAATGCAACTTCTCCTCCGAGACCTCGACTAGGTTGGAAGTGAACACTATGTCTCCAAGAGTAATAGAAAAGAAATGGATAGTTCCGGAACTGTCACAAATGACCAGGAATTCTGAATCGGGGCACCATGCCATTGTATCGACATTGCTTTCAAATGACACAGTCGATATGAAATTTGAATGCTCACCGTGAAATATAAAGATTTCATTGAACAGTGATAACGAGATCCCTCCAGCAGATACTGCACTTGACGTGACTAGTGGTCTGAAATCAACTTTTTCATCTGATGTGATTCTTGCAAGTTCATCAACCTTGTACAAAGCACCACTTTGTTCCCTTCTAAATCATTAAATGAAACAAATTGTTGTAGATGTAATCATTTTAGTCTTTATGGAAAGTTGATCAGTGGTTGCACATACATGTACACCCTTAGTGGAAATGTTCATTCCTGCCTGAAAGTATTTGAACTTTAAATAAATATATACTTAGTGCCTAGTGCCCAACTATCTCAACAGTTGGTAGCCTAATCACTACCTATAAAGCAAATTAATACACATTTGCCTCATCATTTTCAGAAAATTAAGGCTGAATTACAATGTTTTTTTCTAAAGTTTTGAGTGAAATAGAACCTTCTGCAGAGTTCTATACATTTTTTTTGAGAAAACATGCACCAAAAGCACAGGATGGTTAAGAGACTTGAAAGAGTACAAATTCTTGAGCCAGGTGCAATCCATTTAAGTAAAAATTTATTAATATGAAATTTTTAATTAAATAAATTTATCCAAAAACATTTTCATAAAAATCGTTTTGTTGGTCAAAGAAAGTAAAAAAGACATATGCTCTTGGCAATCAACAAATATATACTAACAGGCAACAGCTTATCCTCTGTTTTATTCCAAATAGTATTCCATCTCTAATTAAGCCCATACAGTACTATACTTTTCATACTTATTATATAAAGCCAGCTGCCAAGAGGATATATATATAGCTATTAAATGAAACATGGAAAATACTGTACGATAAAGACTAACATATATCTATATGGAGTCAACAAGAATACAGTGCAAGACTAAGCGGTGGAAAAGAAACAATTCATAGAACATTGTCAATTTGACTTTAAGCTTATAACCTACAAGTGTTTTAAGTAGGTGTTCTGGTAGCTGTTAACTTTGTATATTCCATATTTGCTTCCCAGTTCGTATGCAGTTTATTTGTATAATTTTCTGCTTGGTACGTATGTCATATATAAAGACATAACCAACTGTGAAAGGCTATTATACCATCGCCTTAACTATACCAGCGAATGATTGACTCAATTCAGTCATTTCATAATAAAAACATAGGTCGGCTAAATAAATGCTATTTTGAATACCGGGAGCGAGTCAATGTCATAATATAAACTTAAGTCGGCTATGAAATAAATGCTATTTTGAATACTGGCAGCGAGTCAATGCAACGAATATTTG